>NC_142526.1:7040000-7215000 GCF_964205215.1 Stylophora pistillata | reverse complement strand
AACGAGGAATGGGGAGGGGGAATAGGGAATAAAGAACGGGGAACGAGGAACGAGGAACGAGAAACGACGAACGTGGAACGAAAACGAGGAACAAGGAAAGAGGAACGAGGAACGGGGAGCGAGAGACAGGGAATCGTGGAGTCTGCTGGTCAGACTCTTTTTCCTTGTCATTCGCCATTTTGAAGTGTTATACGGATTACCGCTATACTTTCGAACCTCAGATTCTCGTTTCAGATTTCCTTTTTCCCTTTCCTGATTTTCATAAAATTTACGAATGTAAAATCTCTTTTATAGCTGTTGGATTATCAACGCATCTTTGGTCTGCGCACTAAGCTACTGCTGTTGTTCGGGATGAGTAGACTTCATCTGCTCCAGCCAGTGAATGGACCGATCAATTCGAAACTTTAACGACCATCATCGGCTCCCTCGAGCAACCCATGGGCATTCATTGGACTGTCGTCTGTATCTAGAAAGAAGGGAATTTGAACCTTGCTTGGGTAGGATGGGGAATTTGAACCGATGTGTTGAGCGGAATCCGTGCTTTTAAAATTTTTTCAAGTGGTAGTTTCAAGGTAAAAAGTCTGCTTTCGTGAGCGAATGGCTAGGAAGAAACTTTTCAGATTTTAGAAAGATGCCTATAAGCGAAAAAACCCAACAGTAGCACCAAAAACTAATTCGTGACTTTGCTTAATTCTATAACATACGTTGACAACTCAAAGAATCCTTGAACAGAAAGTTATGCTTAAGTGGGGCATTTGAACACAATTTTGGCCCGTGGGGGGAACGAGAATTTGAACGAATCAATCTTTAAAAGCTCAAATATCGGGGGGTTTAGCCCAGGAGGGATGTGGAAGTTTCAAATTGATCGACGCCAAATGATTTCTTTTATAACTGCGATAAACGTACATAAAAGAAACACTTACGCTAAAACCAGCTAATGAAAAGTTGCACATCCACACTTATAAGGGGTTGTAGTTCGAAAATTGCATAGTTTTTTTTGCTACCCATAACCTACAGTAGGACGCCCGAGAATGGCCGATGAACACAAAGACTTTCCAAACCAGTTTTCAAAGAGTATCATTTTGAAAAAGCACCGACTTGTAGAGGCTCCGTTTTCTGCAAGGACAAGTGAAAAAGGAGGCTTTTAAAAACGTCGACCGAAAAGTGTGTCCCACATACTGTTGCTCCTCTCTGTGTTTTCTGGTGTTTTATTGCTGAGGATAGTCACAAATGCATCGCTGTGGATAATCGACAGCAAAACAAAAACACTGAGTTTGGATGAAAATATCAACCTTCCTTCACTGGCATTTTTGAAAACGCCCCATTATGAAACGCCCTTAGTGAAATCTAATACATCGTCAGTGCATGCGAAAGAAGTGAAAATTCCAAACAAATATGGCGGCGCAAATCTTTTTTCGGACTTCGCTACTTTTGTCTTATTTTGTTAGAAGTTTGCCTGCCAGCGTGTATTTGATGTATTCAACGGCCACTGCGTATGCAGGAGACAGAAACGAAGATAAAGAAGACTATTCTCGGCAACACAAAGGCTGCTACACATCTAAAGGAAAAATCCAATTTGAACAAAATCTCACGATAGCGAAAAAAGTGGGAACCCAAGTGAAAGAATATCTGCCTGAAGAAAGGAAAGACTATAAACCTCCAAGGAAAATGATATAATTTAGCCAGAAGTTATGATTAAGTACTTCAAGGTGAGCTCAAGAGGCTGTCTTGACGCCCATTAAATGATTTTCTGATCAGTAAACGTCTGAAAACATCAGATCGTAGGTGCTCGCGCGAGCACACTCAATAGTGCGCGGTAGCCCTAGCGAATCTTCAGCAACTGTCGATGTTATAGAATCCGGATTTTTAAATGCACAAGAACGCGCGTGTGAACTGCTAAATTTACGAAGGCAATTGCATGAAAATAAGTCCGGTGACCCCTTCCTTTTATTGTTCCAATATAACATTATCAATGAATAGAATCATCAGAAAAAATCCTGGTAAATTCTACGGAAGGAAAGTTTGCACCGTGAGAAAATTGGCTTTTTCTATATTTTATGAAACTCCGCCTCGTAGAATCTTTCTTAAATCTTTGTGCATTATCACTATTATTTGAGCAACAAGCTAAAAAATGAGTCTGAATACTCCTTTGGAAATGTTGCCATGGAAACCAATGGTGACGAAATGACATTTTGGATAATCAATGATTATATAATTCAACCTCGTAAAAGTGTTCAACTGGCCTTGGTCAGTCTTTTTGTTGTATTCTTTTATATTTACAAACCATCAAAAAGATGGAACTGGTACTAGCCACCTCAAGTTATTAGCATCTGATTGGTTGAGAGATTGGCCTGTGTTTTCATGACCAGTCACAAAGCGAAGTAAGGAAGAAACAGAGCCAGCTAGGATTACATTCGACACTCAATTGAACATTACTCCATCAGTAACACTAGCAAAACAAAGTAATGAGCTTCAAGATAGGCTCGGATAGCAAATTTCGTAAGTGATAGCCGTTATTTATCGCCGGGCGGGGAGAGAGGGGGTTGGAGGATTTTCTTGGTTTTTCCATAAACTTCAGTCGATTCTCCACTAAGGCGTTGAATAATTTTTATGACTCTTCTCTCATAGGCAGTTAATTTTCAGTCAATTTTCTATAGTCCCCCCCCCAGACAATGATTTTTAACGCAGACAGAATTACCCACACTCTTAAATGTGTTCGAGACTGCCTACGAACTTCAATACAGTGAATGCTACACTGGTACTATTCGTCAATAAGTTACAATAGAAGGATATCAGTACTGTATATCCTTAGATAGAGCCTTTCAATCACTTATATCCGAAAATTACACAAATTTTGTCATGACAATAGGATGTACTACAGTTGCTCTCTATTGTAAAAATAATGTGGGCTTGAAAATATTTGATTCTCATGCAAGGGATATTTATGGTAGAGGCCATCCTCAAGGTACATGTGTGCTGCTTGAAGTATCATCACAGAAGAGCTTAGTACAATATTTTCAGAGTATCCATAACAATGATATATTTGAGTTGAGAGGGGTTAAAATTAATCAAGTTCAAAATAGTACCCTTTTTTCAGTCATGGCTGTGAAATAGGCAGTCCCCTAAAGATAACTCCAGATGTGCGATGTTGAAAGCCCGAGTTCACGCAGCTATGCGTCTAGTTCTTTCTATATGCGATGTAACGGAGCCATTTATTTTTCCAAATTATTTTAGTTGCGCCAAGAGCTTTTAAACTCTTCTAATATTTGTCAGACAGAATAAATATGTAAATTCATTCAGGAAAAGTGAAAATAACAGGCGAAAGCCACAGATCCGTAAGAGAACGACACCTCAGCTTTTAAAACAAACACATGCCGCGTTCAGTTTCCTGGTCGTTTGATAAGTGAAACCAGAAGTTGGAAACTGAAAGAAAAACTTAACCTGTAAATTTTAACCACAAATAGATAAGCACTCTCGTCTAAGCGTGAGGTGAAGAAGGCTGGATATTCACTGAGTTCCTTTTCTTAGCGTTTGTAACGATTATAATCGATATTGTGCTCCTAAAATTTGACTTGCCTTATGTCTTATTTAACCCTCCACCCGACAGAGTTGATTCACAAATGGCTTCTTGTTTTCAGCATCAAAACATTATCATGCGAACAGGTGCTGAGAATACACAAACTTATCAGATTAAGGATGCCATCTTGATCGAACATCAAATTCTCTACGCTGAAGAAAAATTTGGTACCAAGGGGGAAAAATTGCGAATCAGATCTTGGAGATGAAGGTTTAAGGGTTCAAGAGTTTAAAGTTTAAAGTTTAAGATCTATGTCAAACTTTGCAACAGAAAGTCTTCCTCAATATCTGAGATTGTTTGGATCTCTTGTATTCCTAGTCTATCACTGATTAAAACAAGTTTCCGTAAAAATGTTTTGATTGTTTAAAAATAGAAAATAATTTTTTTTTAATTTTAGTTTGTTTCTCTTTTTCAGCTGCTTTCCATATAAACAGTCCGATAAAGTTCGATGCGTTCAGTTCGCGTGACTTCAGAAATCAAAAGCAAGAAATTGAAATAAAAATCTGCAAAAGAAAGATGAAGGCAAATAACAAGAGTCACGCGGGTGAAGAACAAATTGTTAACTTGATCGATTAAAAAAAGTGACAGAGAATCTCAGTTAAATTATTTAGACCACTGAAAGAACAAATCGTCAGCAAGTCTAAGAGCGTCTCAGTGGGGTGATGATGTTTATGGCCAGCGGTTGGAATTTCGGGCATATTACCGCTAACGGTTAATTACTTTTGGTTGTGATGGACAAAATAATTTTTATGGCTAGTTTTTTTCTACGCTCAACGGTTAATCTTTTTTGTCGTTTTACGGCTAACGGTTAAACCCATCGAGAACCTCGTTTCAAAGATTGCTTTCCCGTTTAAATCCTCTACCCCCGAATATAACCAAGTTTTTGTCAGAATTAAGAAAAAAAAAAAGAATTATATATTAACACAAAATCAAGCACACAGATTACGAGAATAACGAAAAGTATAAAATAGGGGAGTAACTGATAATACTTGAAGCAGCATGCATGTACCTTGAGGAGGGCTTCTAACATAATCGTCAGCCCACGCACTTTGTAACAACACCCTAAGCAAATTGTGCGATGTTGCTCCTGCAAAAAAGATCATTATTACACAGTGTAGGTATTTTCGGCTTTTCTCTTCCAAAAAAAAGGTTTGTCAAATATTTTTATGGTTCTTGTCTCGTTGGCAGTTATTGGTCAGTCAATTTTTTATAGTCCCTTCCTTATTCATACTCTGATGGCGACAGCTGAGCCCCACTGTTTCCCCGCTAAAACTCATGTGACCCTCCAAAATCCTCCACCCTGCTGCCTCCCCTTGTTAAAAATAATGAAGTGTCTTTTAGATGGCAGAAGGATAAATAAAAAATTTTAAATTGGTTCATATTAACACTGATTGACCTCCCCTGATTCGTTTTACTGATGTTTCATCTGCAAGCGATTGAGATAAAATGTATCAAAAGTATCTCGGATTTAGAACTTCGCTTTTCGATTCATTGAGTTGACCGTTAGATTTATTTCACAGGACACTTATTTTTTCAACCACCACATGGGCTTATTTTGGGCAGACAGTGAAACCTACAGATAGAATGATTTTGTTAAACATCCTTTAATGAAAGATGAAAAATTTATATTTTCTTATATGGGACGCAACAGAGTCATTATTTTTCCGAATTACTTTAGTTACGCCGGGAGCTGTTATTTTCTCCATATATTATCTGACACAATGAAAACGTTAATTCATTCGGGAAAGGTGAAAATAATGAGCGGAAGCCATTGAACTATAAAAGAAAGACAGCTCACCTTTTAAAACAAACACGTGCACGTTTTGTATCCTGGTCGTTTGGTTAGTGCCAGAAGTTGGAAACTGAAAGAAAAACTAGTCCCGTCACTCTTGAATGTAAACATGCGTTCTTGTCCAAGCGCGAGGTGGATATTCGGCGAGTTTCTTTTTCTAAGCGTTTGTAATGATCGAGACTAAGAGGTAATCCATAAAGAACGCCAAAGAGGTTACCACCTAGCCCTTCGTGGCTCAATTCAGTGCAGAAGAGGGTTAATTCAGTGCAGAAGAGGGCTAATTCAGTGTAAAGATAGAAACAAACCAAACATTCTGGTTGGTCAGAATGATTGGTCAATGTCAAAGTCAATGTCACTTGCAGGGTTTGAATAAATTATTTTTGCACCTGAAGCGCGTGCTTTTCTTTTGCGTAGTTATAAGAAACTACCTCGTATTTTTCATGTATATTATTAATACATGATCACATGATTTTCTCGTGCAATTTGGAATAAATAAGCACTTGTAAATTTTTTCAAAGACCACAAATTGCACTTGCCCTACGGGCTCATGCGATTTTTTAGTCCCTAAAAAAATTTACTCGTGCTAAGTTATTCCAAATTGCACTCGAAATCATGTGATTACCTGTAAAAGTTTGCACTCCACTCAGTTCAATTACCATTGTTGATTAACAAATGGTAAACAACACAGCTCACGCTATTGAGTTATGATGAGCGCGGGAGGTTGCTAAGCACAAAAGAAGCGTCAGAGTCGCGCGAGGCGATAGCCGAGAGCGACTCAGCAAACCTCCCAAGTGCATCCATAACTCAATAGTGTACGCTGTGGTGTTTACCATTTGTTTTATAACATAACATTGATACATTGCAACAAAAGAGTTCCCTTTTATTTAACAAATCTTACATGATCAGAAAAAACAAGCGCGCGGAAAAATAGTCTTAGCATTTGCTTACGTCAGCAGCATACACCCATGGGCCAATAGTAGATGCTGAATTAACCAATCAGAGCGCGCGCTCTGCTTTAGTTATGTTATAAAATTTGATTTGCCTTATTTAAACCCTACATGTCAGAGTTGATTTACAAATAGCTTCTCCTGTTCAATATTAAAAGCATTATCATGCAAACAGGTGATGAGAATACGCAAAGTGATCAGATGTATGTGACCAAGAAGGGAGAATTGCTCATCCGATCTTCGAGGTGAAGGTTTAGGGGTAGCAAAAACCAGTTTATTTTGTTTACAAATCTATGTTCGCGTCAAACTTTATGACGGAAAATTTTCCTCAATTTCTGAGATCGTTAGGATCTCTTGCATTCCTATCACTAATTAGATCAAGTTTCCATATAAATTATTTTAGAATGTTTAAAAAAGAAAATCATTTTTTTATATTTTAATGCTTATTAGCTGCTTACCTTTCAAACAAACCGTTGAACTCGGCACGTGGCACGTGCAGAGTTTGATGCGTTGTTCGTGTGACTCCAGAAACCAAAAGCAAGAAATTGAAGTAAAAACCTGTAAAGAAAGATGAATGCAAATAGCCAGAGTCACGCGAATGAAGAGCAAAATGATAACTTGATCGATAAAAAAAAAAAAAATGACAGAGTATCACAGTTTAATTATTTAGACCACCGAAACAACAAATCGTCAGCAGGTCTAGGCGGGTCTCAGTGGGGTGGTGGTGTTTATGGCCAGCGGTTGGAATCTCGGGCATATTACGGCAAGGGTTAATTATTTTCGGTTGCGATGAACAAGATAATTTTTATGGCTAGTTTTTTCTACGCTTAACGGTTAATCGTTTTTGTCGTTTTACAACTAACGGTTAAACCCATCGAGAACCTCGTTTCAAAGAATGCTTTCACGTTTAAATCCTCTATCACCAAATATAACCAAGTTTTTGTCTGAATTAAGAAAAAAGGGAGCGTGGATGAATAATTTTTTAAGCTACTTACCAAACAACAAACGTAGAAGTTTCCAAGTTTAGTATCCTGATCGTTTTATGAACGAAACCAAAATAAAAAAACCGTGCCTGTAAAACAAATATTTATGAAAATAACCAGTGCCATAACAATTTTTGAACTTGATCTTTAATAAAACAAATATTAACCCTTGAATTCCCATGAGTGATCAGGATAGAATTTCTCCTAAGAATATCACCACAAAATCAAACACACAAGTTATGACAATAAAGAAAAGTGTCAAATAGGGGAGTATCAGTTGACCTAGTACCAAATTCTCCTAACTGACTTCATAAGAATTATATGGCAGACAGTAGGGAGAATTATCACTGAAATAATGGGACTGAAAGAAAATATGCTAAGGATGAAAATATCGAATCTTTGTCCGCTTGTGAGATTGTTTGAAATTCGGAATCCTCTGTCATAATTTTTTTTCACGGGGTCTCGATTTGAAATATCTGATTTTCAGTTTTCAGAGACGAGAGAAGAACATTAGTCAAGTTTATTTATCAACCTACCTTACAAAATATATAAATCGTGTCTTTTTCGGTGTTGATTCTGAACTTAAAAAAACTTGATCTCAAAAGACAGATTACTAGTTATCAATATACTAAGATGAATAAAAAATCGAATCCTTCTCGACTTATTAATTTGTTTGAAATTCGGAATCCTCTCCCATATTTTTTTTTTCACAAAAAAAGTTTCGATCCAAAATATTTGAATTTTCAGAGACGAGTGAGAAAAATTTAAAAACAAAATATATACAAATCATGTTTTATTCGGTGTTAATTCTGAACCTATGACACAGGAAACTAAAATCCATAGACTGAAATAAAAAAATTTCCTGCTAAACAAAGATTGAAAAATAACCCGAGTGAACACAAATTACGACCCTGATCAGTTAAATAATAAGTACAGTAAAAACAATAATCAAATCCCTGAAAAATATCATAACATCTTCTGCGTTCTGTTTCATTTCTCTTTCTTGCGAGGAGAAACCTCCAATAGAAGAGAGAAGTTAATCACCAACGATGAAACGCGCGTAGTTTTTTTTACAAGATATCATGTTAATACAAAGCTGTGCTACCTCCTTTGTTTAACTTGGTGGAAAAACTGTAAGAAGACTATAAACCAGTCTTAATCCCTTACACCAATTTCGAAGATTTTAAAATAGCTACTAGGAAAGCAATTTAGGGGGAAACTAGCAGAGAAAAAGTACGCATTTTGTAGTGATGGTTTCGGCATTTTGTAATAATTTGGACATTTTGTAATACACATGGCGGCATCATTTTGTGATAAAGGTGAGTAACGCTTTTTGCAATGAAGGCTGTGGCATTTTGGAATAATCGTCGGTCTACGCAATTTGTAAAACATTGTACAGCAAATTGTAATATGTTACTCCTGCAAAAAAATTATTACACAGATTGGGTATTTTCGGTTTCCCTCTTCTGAATAATGACTTGTCAAGCATAAGGCTTTGAATGAATGAGGCAAAACACGTTTGCAATGGTATATGTATACAGCCGTAAATGGTACCTAAAAAAGTGCACTGGTTGTGCTACACATTTGACAAGATCCCATTTTGCGCGTCATATCCTCTACAAGACAACAATGTAAATGAACTTCCGAGCAAACACTTGTTTTCCTCTGGAATCTGATGGAGACAATATTATTAAGAATGCACCACTGCCCTGTCTTTTTCGCAGACAGTTGTAATAAAGAATATCAGATCTCACCCCAAACAGGCTCAGAATCCGATCTGTCTCTTTGGTGAAGGCTGATTTTCGCTGAATTCGCTTGAATACGTGCTGTATGTGGATCAATGGAAACTTTGACAGACGTTTAAAACTTTCGCTTTTGTTGGATGTTACTAAAACCAGGAATGGGGAATGGAGAATAGAGAACGAGGACTGGGGAAGGGGAATGAGATTGAGGAACAAATAACGGAGAACGAGGAACGGGGAACGGGAAACGGGAAACGGAGAACGGGGTAAGGGGAACGGAGAACGAAGACAGGAGAGTGGAGGAACAGGGAACGGGGAACGAGATATTTGGAACGGGGAACGAAGAACACAGAACGGATACAGAAGGAAGGGGAACGGGGAACATGGAACGGGCTACGAGAAACGGGAAATGAGGGATTATGGTGCTAAGACCCTTTTCCCTTTGTCGTCCGCCATTTTGAAGTGTTATACGGATTACGCTGATTAATGATTACGGTTCCTGATTCTTCATCATCATCATCATCATCATCATCTTTATTTAAACACCGTAAAATATATCAGGCATTAACTATTTAATATAAAAACTGCAACTAATTACGAAAAACTATGTATACTATGTATAAACTATGTATATTAGTCTAATTTAAAATATTATTGACTATTACAGAAGGTAAATTAAATTAAAACCTGTTTTACAGGAATGCCGTGTCGGAATTAATTAGCAATTGTCGAAAATTAGCCAGAGATGTTGCTTGCCTAGCAGCTGGGGGTAGGCTGTTCCAGACGACTGCGCCACTATAACCAAAGCTATTTTAATAATAATTAGTACGTCGCAAGGGAATAGCAAGCTTATTTTTAGAATCGCGCAAATTGTAAGAAGTAATCACATTACTCCTCTGAATGAATTTTGAGGACAAATAATTGGGTGTGAGGCCATTTAAGAACCTATAGATCATCTTAGTCTTAAGTTTTTGACGTCGAGTTTCTAAATTGTCCCAGCCTAATTCTGTAAGTAGTTGGTTGGCGTCAGCATCATAACTAGAATGAGTGAGGACGCGGATCGCCCGATTTTGTAGTTTCTGTAATTTGTCAGATAATGTTTTGGCACAGTTACCCCAAACAACACTACAATAGTCGAAGTGCGATTGGACTAACCCATGATAGATGTTTTGTAAATTTGCAGGAGGAACACAGTGACTTATTCCTTTAATAGATCCAATACCAGAAGAGATATTTTTAGATATGGCGTTGATATGATTACTCCAATCATAGCGAAATTATGACTCATCTCATCATACGGATGACATCGAATTCAAAATCGTTTCCTCCAATCGTAAGAGTCAATTTAACATCCCTGGTGACGGGCTCTACCGAAACGACAGGAAGACGGGAGGAGTAGGGATCTTAGCTTACGTATCTTCTGAGTCAATTTGTAAAAGAATCACGCTAGCAAAGAGCTACAAAACCATCGAGCCTATCGTATTAGACATCCAATTAAATAACAACAACAACAATTTTTATTCCTTGATAAAAGTAATAAAAGTGGGATAATTTGCCCCGCAAATAGCTAAAAAGCTAATCGTGGCGGGGCAAGACAAGTACCTGAATAACATAAATCGTCTACTATCTAAGGACAAGGAGTCGTTATTTACACAGTCACACAGTCACAGAGTCACACAGAAAAAGATAAGAAGACATTTAAACTTACAAGGTGTATCTATGCACCTTTCTTTTCAATGATCATGAAGATTTGAATATAGTTATCTTCTTTTTCTAACATATCAATTAGTAATTTGCGAAGGACTTTTTTGAAAGCTTTCTTTTCCTCTTTCGTTATACAGCTTGCAATTGGTATCTTATTCCACAGCTTTACTCCCATCCGAGAGAAGGAATTGTTTTGAATTTCTAGTCTCCAACTTTTAACATAAAACTTTCCAGACGTAAACGATCGTGTATTGTATGCATGAATATTACACGTTTTCTGAAATGTATATAGTATGTTGATATCGTGCATTAGGGTTGATACGGACTCGTAATAAAGAAAAGTTATCAGAAGCACGTTTGCTTTAAGAAATAAAGGAATTGCATGGTCATGCCAAACTATGAAGTACAGCAGACGAAGGGCTCTTCTCTGAAGAATAAGAATTTTGTTAAGATAAGTCTTGCATTCCTGACCCCAGGCGGCGAGACCATAGGTTAAATAAGAGTGGATTAGTGACTTATACATATTCAGTAGTATTTGTCGAGGTACAGAGTGGCGCAGCTTTGCAAGTAGCCCAACAGTTTTACTCATTAATGTCCAATATTGCGTGTTGGGTTGAATGCCCCTTTCGAAAGTCGTATTGTAAGGTATAAAAAAGTTCGTGTTTCTTTATGTAGCTCGTATATATATTAAAAGCGGAAAGAAATGATTGAGATTGGCCTGTATAGACCTCCAAAAATCTTTACATTATCGTATCAACAACAGCTCGAAGAAGAGCTAACCACATATGCAATTAGGCAAATCTACAAAGGCAACCTTTTAATTGTATTGCTTGGTGACTTGAGTCTTGATCGTCTTGGACTAGCAAGAAATAAAGGAAAACTCTACTTTAAACCGACCAGAACTCAGAAAATTGGAGAGCAAGTGGGTAAGACACTCATAGATGTTAATCTTACCAACCTACCTGATGGTTTCACTAAAAGCAGCGTGTTTGATCCAGGGCTGAGTGACCATGCCCTTGTCTACGCTTTTATAAAAGGGTGGCCAAATCAAAAGCAGAAGAAGTGAATTTTCGGTCGAGTAAAAACTTAGACGAACAGGAATTTAAGGAACCGGCTTAGCAGCCTCCCCATGGCATGTCGCTGAACTTTTAGATGATGTTGACGAGTGGTCTGAATTTTTCAGCGCACAGTTCCAGGACATTGTAGACGAACATATACCATGCAAAAGAATGCGTGTTAGAGACGAAAATGTGCCATATACAGGGGCGGATCCAGTAACTTTTGATTGGGGGGGTCCAAACTTTGGTTCAGAAAGGACTGTTGGACTCTTTTGAGGCAAATTACTTCTCCCCTCAGCCCCCACGCCCCCCTCCCACCAGTCGCGGTTGCACGTTATAATTCCTTGGCCGCTTACCGTTTACTTGGATTCATTAAAAAGGTCAGCCAGTTAAAAAATGATATACGATCCTGTCAATGTACGAATTTGAGTTTCAAATTTGTAAGCGTCAGGCCTGTTAGGGGGTCCGGACCCCCTGACCCCCCCCCCCCCCCCCTGGATCCGCCACTGCATATATATGTGACAACTGAGTGGAAGGAGGCAATTAGACGAAGAAGACAAGCACTCAGAATATTTTATACACCTGTCAGACGTAAAGCCATTAAAGATTATTGGAAGACTAAGTCTGACGACCTCAGGAATAAGCCACACAAGTTCTATAAAACATTCATGCCTTTTCTTGGTCAAAAAAGTTAAAGAACCCTCAGAAATGAAATTGAAGATTAATGTTAATGACTCGATAATCACCATTCAGCTAGATATTACAGAGACTATGAGAGATTGTTTCTCGACCATTGCAGACGACATCGGCCCTGCCAACGACGTGACGGATTCCACGCTGAAATTGATCCCAAGAAAGCGCCCGGGGTAAGAGACTATTCCACCTAAAGCTTTTAAAATAGGCTCGGCTTAGCTCGATGTGCCCTTATTTGATCTTTATAACCGTTGTATTGTGAGAATTGGAAGAGATGTGAGTGGGTGCCCGTTCATAAAAAGAACGACCGATTGAACATGGAAAATTATTGTCCAGTAAGTGTGCAGATCATGGTAAACAAAGTTTTCGAAAAGCTCCTTGCTAATCAAATCACAGCGGAATTTAATGAACGGCTCAGTGATTACCTTACAGGATACAGGAAAAGGCACAGTTGTCAAACAATCCTTCAAATGTTAAAAGGGAAATTGAAGAATGTACTTGATGATGGGGAAAGTGTCGGCAAAATAAGGGAACATAACTATAGATGGATTTGAAAGAGCGATCAGGAAAATAGACCTTGCTAAACGAATTTCCTCAATAACTGCGGTAATTGCATACTTTGTAGTTCTTAATATAGTTATTGGTCACTTTATAGTTACTTTTATATAATACATTTAGTAGAGATATTTTATTGTAAACTTAAATTTGTATTGTTTTTGGCTTATACATAGGGTGGGATGATATAGGGGAATTATATAGGGGAACATAGGGGGGTTATCTATTTTTATTAACACTGTGGATAGGTGTCCTTATTTAGTGGGGAACTGCTATTATCTTGACACGGTAATAGAGTTATTATTATCGGACTCGAACGCACAGGGCTCGTGATCTTCTCGCGAGTTCGCCCCGCGTTTAATTTTCTCACGCAGGAATAAAGCCGAGAACTGAGACCCTTTCCTTAATTATTCGTGGTATTTCATAAATTTTGCTGATTCTGAGACACCAAATAGGATTTGGGAAAATTTCTAGATAACCGCTGAAATATTTTCTTGTTTTTACTGCTGGCTTAAGACTTTCGTTTCACCACCTGAGTTCTGCAACATAACGTAACAGCTCTGTTCTCCAGGCTTCTTAGAGTTTTAGTCACTGCACTGAAAGAAAAGTGGTTCTTAAACTTTCGCTTTCTATTTTCATTTCCTCTTTTAACCCTTTAAATCGTAAGGTTGACAGGCTTCTAATTTCTCCTTACAGTATCACCCTTGAATCAAATGTAAAGGTTATGAGAATAATGGAAATGATCACCAAGTTACTGTAAGAAGCTCCTGATTATCAAACAAATTCTCCTTGTGGTTACCATAGGAAATGTACAGAGATTAGAGTGGAGAATATAGATATCAATGCAGAGATGTAAAGGGTAAGAACGGGAGGGGGAGTGGGCTGAAGGTTCACTTTCAACAAACGGGCGAGAACAACGAAAATTCCTGAACAATCCCAGCATCTGTAGGCCGCATACGAATAACATAAATTTAAAGTAAAAGTTATTTTCCAGATCCAGAATCCAGAGACATTGAAAGAAACATAGTTTTAATTTACATTTAAGTTTTCTAAAATGTAGACGAAAGATCTGATCGCGGGAGCTCGTGCTGATTATGAAAATGCAACAACAACAAAAATAAATAAATAAAACTTGGGCAACCTGTATTTCTCAAATAGCAGATTATTAGCAGATCCTCCGTTTCAGTGAAGTCCGTCGCGCGAGCAAAAAAAAACTTCTCAGTGAAAAAAACTTGATGTTAGCTCACTGCGGGTAGATGTGATTTTTTTTACTCGCGCAACAGACTTCGTGTAAAAGGGACGCTGCTCGTAGTCTAAAAGTAAGAAACCAATATCTTTATCTCTGATCAAAGATTTGTCTTTCTACAGTTCGCCTTTACGATACAAACACCGGGCAGTGTTTTGCAGCGGCAAACACTCGTGAATATCGCACAGGATCTATTAATATGGTTACCCATCAGACATTCTTAGCCCAGAGACTGATTCCCCCCTTTATTCCCCGTACAAACCATGGAACCATGGACCCCCCCACAATTCCCCGTCCCCTTCCTGGGTGGTAAATAATGACTCATTTGTTACAGACAGAACACTGCCTCACTTACAGCACAATGATTGATACTGCTTCCAACTCGAGAGAAAAATAAATTTGTTTTATTCACAGTAAATTTTGATTTCTGGGGTCGCATGGGGTTGACAATGATCCTTATATTGTAGAACAGACATTATTAAAAACTGGATCATTGGATAATGCAATTCAGGACTCTTTATTGGCTTAGCCATTATGGTATATGAGCCAATATACCATAATCTAATATCTGTACTCATGAATTGCTCCTTTGGCGCGGAAATCAGTGAAATCGTATCGAGTATACAAAGTTAGAGCGAGTTCCTTTAGACCTCCCGAACTCGTATCGCGTTGGCATCAATTATAAGTACAGGAAGAAGTCTTAAAATCTGCTCGATAAATTTGTTTCATACTTTCTGAGAAGTTAAAGAAATTCGGGAGCTTTCCTACAAAGAAACTAAAATGGTAGGTTACCGACTTAGTTTTTCAGATAATTTGTAATAACTGATTATTTGAATGTCTGTTTGTGGACCTTACGTCTTTCCCAACAATATAGTTGCAAAGATGTTTATAGTTTGCCCACACGATTAAGCTCTTTTCTTGTAACCTGTCATCGTTTCAAAAACACCACGGCAACGGAAAACCTTTCCGAGCCTCCTTAAACACCTTTGTTGTCCAACCACACCTGTATTGTTTTTAACAGAGAACACTTGCGTCCCATGTATTTGCCTAGTGGTTGTTTTGATGACATTCAGGCCACACCTCATAAACTTCGTGATCCCTCGTGGACCCCAGGTCAGCCGGGTTAGCGGAGAAAGTTTGCTCCAAATCTCAACACGAAACATACTTATAAAGAATTGTAGAGGGTAACTGAAATGAAAAAGAAAAGGCGTCCTGCATAGTAGTCTTTCAAATTTCTTTTTAGCCAACAGGGAGTCGTGCAGAGGCATAGGGCGAAAGCAACCAAAAATTAGGAGCAGGCCGAGGGGAGGAGCTTATTTAGCCAGCCTTTACCATGTTTTTGTATATACAAGCGTGGTGCACCAAACATTCGGTTTACTTATAAAACTCTTTGTCGTTGTCGTATGAAAGAAAATGGACAATAAATTTGAAAATGAAAACGCAATAGGAATATAGAGGCAAGACCGATACAACGTAGATAAGTTTTAAGACGGCGCACTATTTTTCGGCTGGCCAAACCAGCCTTCTTCAGGTGCCGTAAGAAGGCTGAAGTTCTCCTGGTGCCTGAAGACGTTGTATCGGTCTTGCCTCTATATTTATATTCGTTACTTTGGGCCGATTAGATCATGGCTGATCCAACGTACAAGAGTAGGATTATCGCTCACGATTGCTGAACATTTCAAAAAGAAAAGGGTTTAGTTATAAAAGGTCAGATCGATTAAAGGTATGAGCTGAGACTGACATGATTCACTTAACAATTTTATGTCGAGCTTATAAGTGGAAAACACTAAAAATTGTACATTGCTAGTTTTATTAACACCATACGTAAACTGGACATTGATTACTGTTGCGGAAAATCATATTTTAGATTTAGCTTTGCATATAAAGCAATGATTTTGCATGCATTCTTGGGAACAGCAGAAATGACTTAGAAAAAACATTCTAAGTACAGTGTTCATTCCGTGCAATTGAGGCATAAATAAAAGGTTCTCGTAAAATAGACACCTTATTTTATACCACAGAAGACAAGCAAAAAGTAATATGGGTACCCCGGTTATAAATACATCGATAACTCTATTAATTAATACCAGTCCTGATTTAAAGGAAAAAGTTATGTGAACAAAATAAAAGTAGTCTATACCACTAAGCATACCTTCACGGTTTAGACTGGGAGTCCCGAAGTTCTTTAAGCATGTATTCTAATATCTTATGACGATAAGCCCCCACCCACCCCACCCCACACCGTTCTGTTTTCACTCAGCGGTTGGCCAGCGGTCCGTGTATGAGGTAAACATGGCGATCCCTAACTGAACACCGTTCTTGTCGATCAGAAAATCAAAATACCAGCATGACATTGCCTCGAAGAAGAAGCAGTTGTGTTATTTGATTCGTACTTCACATTTGAGTCCAAGCTTGGGTGACACAGGTTATTTCTTATGGTGGACTGACGAGGGGAATTTGAACACTAGTTGTGTTTGAATTGTTGGAAGAAATGGTCGCATGGGAATGTAAGAATGGTAAGTATTACGAATAATTTCACATTTTGCTGCTTGAATAGAAAGTAAAGTTGATTTGAATTGCTTTCGCATGTATTTCTGACGGTTTTAGATCTACCTGCTCGATTTGTGTCTGCCAGGCTTCATGTTAATAAGTCCCTCAAAATGGCGGCCAAACTTGGAGATTGCCGAAAATTAGGTAAGTTCGTGGAGTTATAAAGCTTTCGTAAAGGTCGGGCCGCAAAGTTTTTTTCCGTAGTCACCTTTTCTATGGCATCTACTTCCTAACTATGCTAGTTGGATCAGTTAAGAACGCCTCACTTTTTCAAAAAATTACCTTGAATTTGATCGGTTTTCGCGTGTGTGACTTAAGCAAATCGATAAGGTGTCATTCAAGTCTTCCTGTTTCCTTGATTGAAATGTGATGTTCACGAAAGTCGCCTCGATGGATAAGATAGAATTAATATACATGGCTGTGGTATTTGTTTTTTGCTGAGTTCCGTAGTTTCCTTTAAATTGTCCTCCAAAGTTGTCTCAAATTAAAGTCTTGAAAAGTGTCACGACGGGCCTTCGCTCGAGTGAAATTTCATTTCCGTAAAACTTTGAGAAATAAAGAGATCCGATCAAACGGATTCTGGTTTTAGTATAGGCACATGAATGTCTTACAACACACAAGAAATGAGGGAAATCTGTGTCTCAAGCAAAACTGACCGGACCGCTTTTACAGACACACTCTTAATTTTGTAAAGGTACACCTCGGTGGAGAGGTTAGTTACATCAGGCACATTAGGGTAGTTATGTACAGGTACACCAGAGTGGAGTGGTAGTTATGTACAGGTAGACCAGGGTTGTGTTGATTCAGGGGTGATATTGTAAGAAGGACTTGGATGCCAGTTACTCCCTGTGGTCAGAGGGTCAAAACTTCTGAATTTTTGTTCATATCTTTGAAAAGTTTTTGCATTTTCTGCATTTGTAACATGTTTGTTTCCATACTTAAAAATTGTGAAATTTCTACAAAGCTGTGTGTATGTAGTCCTGATTCTCTTGTTCTCTGTGAAATAATGTGCTTGCACATGTGGGTGAGATGATTTTAAATAAAAATTTACACTAACTTGGAGTCAGAATGGTAATAAATGTAACTACATGTATGCCCATGTGGCAATGTTCTCCTTTTCAGGCAGTAGAAACTGGTAGAGTTTAATGCCTTTGCCTCTTATTAAGGCCTAAAAACACTTGGAATTATTGAAAGTGTAACAGGTATATTTAAAATGACTGTTTTACTAGCTTGAAAATTTTTTGACTTAATTATCATACTTGAAATGAGGAGAAGATCGACTGAGTCGGATTAAATATTAGTAACTCTGTGCAATTGGTGAATTTGAATTTGGGGAAACTACCCAGTTTCTATTCATCTGCGAAAAGAAGTTAATGAAATGGAATATCTAAGTTGCATTTTCTTCTGTATACTGAATCAGTGCTTGACTTTAAAAGTGCAATTATGGGCTATTTGTTCACTAACGGTGTTTTATTTCACTGCAAGAATTTTGAGTTATTCTATGTAAGGATAGCTCAGTGTTGGCAGCCTTTTAATTGTATTTGTTGAATGGAAAGAGCACATCATGTTTTTGTTTTAGAATTATATTAGTGTGGTAAACATTCTCTCTTATAGAGCACTGTCTTGCTTAGTTGGTATGATCCTTTTCTAAGCCCTTGCTCAAAATTAATGAATCTTCAAGTACGCCTCAAATGGTTTAAATATCTGTTTTTGAATAGTTCTTGGGAAAATACATATAATTAAATTTTTTGTGTATTTACTAACAATAAAACTGAAAGGTGGTACACTTGTAGCTAGACTTAAAAAAATACTGCCAATTTCAAACAGTCCATGACTCAGAAAGGAGGATAGCATTGTTGCTCAATTAAATCATTATGTCGGTGTTGCTTTTAATAATTAATTTTTGAAACAGAAATAGTCTCAATAATGTAAAAAGGCTAAATCATTTTCAAGATAATTTGGTTTTGTCAACTGAGTTCATAATGTAAATTGTCCACCATAAACGATTTTTTAAAGCTGAAGTTTTGACTGCAAGCTTGTCGTCACGCAGCAATACATTTTATTTAGGACTAACAGCCCATACCCCCTTTATTCAATCATAAAGTCTATTTCAAGGTGATCCTGTAAGACTCAAACTTATCTGGGTAATTCCACAGTATTTTGGACATAAAGCTTTAAGAAATAAAATTGACTAAAAGGACTATTAAGCTCTATTTCTGTACTGGTTAAATGCCTAATTTGTATAAAATGATACTTTTGAGATGTCAGCACTGTAATTCTGTGTCATAAATTATCATAAATTAACCTTGATACCAAAAAAGCTGTCACGGAGGGGACATACAATAAATAAATATTGTAGATCTGTCTTGAGAAGAAATCTAATAATAACTGTCAGGACATTAAGTTGTTTACCCAGACTTCTTATGTTATTAAATTTGTTTCTTGGCTTTGTGCGAAAGAGATGTAATGCTTTGTCCAACATTGAATTGTCCCCTCCGTGACAAAAATACCCACAAAAATTATGATCTTTCTAAAATAAATGGGGATAACTGCAGAAACTTCTGTTAATTATTGAAGTATGGGCTGACAAACTCAAAAGTGGTAAAGAGTTTCTTCCCCTTCCTTTTCCTTTGAATTACTTTAAAAATATAAAAATGTCACGGAGGGGAACTTTTGTCACAGAGGGGACTTTTCTGTCACAGAGGGGACATTACTGTCACAGAGGGGACATCACTGTAATGAAGAAAATTTAACTGTCATTGAAGGCAATGCAACAAACTATACTCTCCTCACTTAAAAGAGAAATTAATGTAACTATTGAGTTTAAAATTCAGGTTAATTTACGTCAAAAGTGGATGTGAGTAGAACATTTTTTTACTGTCAAAAAAAGAGTTGCACATTTCATGACTAATAGATGAACAAAAAGTAAAGGATGCTGGGATTGTAGGCTCTGAGCACGATCACCACAGCACTGGCAGTTGCTTTAGAGCTGAAATGAGTTCTAAAGAGAGGACAGAGAAATACAGAGAAAGATTGAAAGAAAATTATGAAAATTATGAGATGGTTAAAAAGAAAGATTGAGACCGAAATTTCATGTTGATCATTCTTGTCTTTTTTCCCCTTCAATTCATCAAGAACAAAAAACACTTTTTCTATATGAGTGCAGCTGGCAGTTTTGTCAAGCCCACCCACCAAAGAGCTGTCTGTAAGATGTGGAGTGCATTGCTTGTGGCAGATAATCAGCCTAGTCCAGGGGACTGGTCCTTTCATGTAAACAGTTCTAATGATAGACAGCAACAAGAAACAGATTATGATTGTGGTGTGTTTGTTTGCATCATGTTTGCAAGAGCCCTTGCTCTTTCCTGTCCTCTTGTCCTTAACAAGGACAAAGTGGATGTAAGGGAATCCATTATTCATGATCTCCATGTTCAACATCTCAGCCCAGTACCATTTAAGGGGGTTGAGGTGAGGATGTACTTTGCTGTAGACTATGTCACAACTTTTTACTTTGGCCGGGTGATTTCTGTGGAAGATGGCTTTGTAGAATTCAAGTTCTAACACAGCATAAGCTCTGCCACCTATGACTGGCCAAGATGAGATGACGTGGACAGGGTACATTGCAGTTGTATTTTTTATGGTCCTGTAATGCTTGAAGGCAATCACCCATTTACATTTTCAGTGCAAGGTGAATTTGAGAAAGTGCACCTGTTTTTCAAAAAGCAGGACTAATTCTGAGCACAAGAAAGCCTATGATAACTGTCTGTCTTTTACAGCATTTATGAAAATGAGATTTGAGCTTTTTGGAGGTTTATTCACTTAGAGTGTACTGGATTTTACACTACTTTAGTATGAACTGGATATTGTTAACAGTTAGCTGTACAACTGTACATATACATATATTAAAACTTGTAAGTCGTTATCACCTCTGAATCTGTGGCACTTTTGTTCAATATTCAGCTTATATAATTATTATATTTACATCTTGCATATCATGCATGCATGCATGCATATTTACAGTCTACAATGCAGTTTTAAGCCTTTTTATTAAAAGAGAGAGACAGAGACACAAAACCTTGAAATATCTGAGTTGCTTACATTTTTAGTTAAACATGTAAGTTTTAAAAATGTTGTATATGTTTTTGTATGCACCAGGTCTTATGGAACCATTGGTGTTATCTTGAGTACTTTACATGAACCTAAAGTTTCCAAATAAAAACTAAAAAAACAAAACACATGAAGGTTTTTTTTAAGAAATGTGTTGTATCATATGAACAAACAGCATGACACAACTTTCCAGAATACTTTCCAGCCATAAATTAAATGTCTTTAAAGGCTTGACGACACGTACGACAGCCAACCTTTTTGATGTGGTCAAGCTTTAAAGAATATCTTGAAAAGAATTGAATTAAACTGGGGCTGTAAACTCATATTAAGGCTGGAAAATTGGTTCAAACTGATCACTGCTGCCTATTGGACAAAAGGTCCCCTCCGTGACAGTCCCCTCCGTGACAATAACCACGAGCACTTACTGTTCCTGTACAATGTAAGAGAGGAGGAAGGCCTTTTCCATTTAAGGCAGTTTTATTGTTGATTAACATCTAAATAAACTATGTACTAAATTATTGTTGCTGCCATTATACATTCACAGAAATCTGAGATTAAATTTTAACTTTCAGTTTTCATAGTTTCTCTGGTCCCCTCCGTGACAATCTAAATAAATGACTAATTCCCCCCAAATGTGGAAGAAGTTGTTTGGAAATAGTTTGATTTAAAACAATCATTAGCTGTTCTGTCCATTAGAAGTCCTCAGTGAGCTGAGTTATATTAAGCTGGGGAGCTATCCATGATATTCTCCTCTGAATTGTCCCCTCCGTGACATGCAAAATACTGTGGAATGACCCATCTCCATCAGATTTCAGATTAAATTAGCATTTGAGGCTTGTTCTTTTCTCAGTAACTGTAATATAACTTTTTTGGTCCTAAGCCTTCTGTGGTTGTGGCAAACAGCAAAGTGAACCTTACATGTAGCTATAGATGACTCTTTCTATGTAATTTGAACAAGATCGAGCCTTGGTTAGACATGTCTCTGAAAATCTAGACTTTCAATTTTATTGTTCAAAGCTGTTCGTGTACAGTAAAAACCCACAAGTAAGAACCTACATTTTTAGGAGTTAGCCTAAACAGGTTCTTATATAAATGGTACTTAACAAAATTTTAGGCTATTTAGGTTCTTAAAACAGGTTCTTATTCTTGGAGAAAAACACACCTGCATAACGAGTTGGTAATTGTCCTATATTTTGTAACTACTTATTTTGCACTAATTTTTCTTAAGAAAATCGTTTTTTACAGCAATGGCAATCTGGTTTTTCTTCGATTATGATTACAGAAATTATTTCAGTGTACCTGTAATGTACTATATGATTTTAGAAAATAAGAACCTATTTTAATTTTTTTAGGCTAAATAGGTTCTTGTTTATAGGGTGTATAAATGGCAGATTTTAGGCTAACAGGTTCTTAATTTTTAGGTTCTTATTTGCGGGTTTTTACTGTATATGCATGTAAAGGCCTGATTCAGTATACAACAATTTATTCCATTTCATTGCCTGCCTAGGGAAAGAAGTAAGTGGAGAATGGCAAAACTCCAGTACTGATGAGTTTTTCATGAGCAATCTTGAACTTCAAAAAGTAGACCAAGATTGTGAGAGTGAGCCAGAGGAAAAACCAGATGATTCCCCCTCGGCAAGCATGGTTCTCAATCACATTCTAAGAATAACTTCTGTCAAGAAATTCGCAAAGCCTCCCCAAACCCTGAAGCACGCTGCAGCAGCAGAGTCCTCAACTGGAAATGGGCATGTGCTCGATACAGAGAGCATTTGTGAACAAGTTAAAATTGAACTCGTTAAGTACAATGTTTCCCAAGAGGTGTTTGCCAAAGCAGTCTTGGGCAAATCGCAAGGATATCTCTCTGAAATGCTCAAACATGGTGAGAACTTTTTCGGCCCCAAGACAATATGCACTAGAGAGGTTGGATGAATTTTGAGGTCATGCGACAGTTCCTTCAGAGACCAGAGGCTCAACGGCTAAGGATTTATTACCAGAAGGGAGAATTGAGAAGAAGGGAGAGGATGAAATGTAGGCAGATTGAGATAATAAGTGCATTTTTTTCATCAGGCATTTGCAATTTTCTTTTTTTGTTTTCGATTTAATTTTTGTTAAGATTTTTGTTGTTGTGTAGCCTGCTGTGTAGGCATCACATTAAGGCGAGTTGAGGTTACAAGCTCACAATCATTCATCCAACTAGCCTTGTTCAATTTCAAGTTAGAGTGGATGGTGGGAAGGGGTGGAGAAAGACAAATAGATTTCTATTCATCTCTGTTTCCTCACCCCTCCGCTCTCCTTCGTTCAGTCTGTCGCTTACTTGGTAGGGGCTATAAATTTGACCAAGAAACTAACGAAGGCTTGGTTGCCAAAGTCACATTTGCTCTGCAGACTAGTTTCTGTGCAATACATATTGATCTGGGAGAGGATGATTTCTGGTTTTTCTTTCTTCTTAATGAAAGGAGATGTATTAGAATTCATTTACTCCAGGTTTATGTAAAAAAGAGAACCTGGCATAGTTCTACCAAAGCGGATTTAGTTTCTGTGATTGAAGACTGCATTTCTACATGCATTTCTACTGCATTTCTTGTCCCCGTTGCAAAAATGAAACAGAAGGTGGACGAACGTTTACTACACGATCAATCAAAGAGTGGAATAGCCTAGATAAAGACCTTAAAGAACTAAAGAATGCCAAAGCCTTGAAAAAGAAAGTTATAAACAATTTACTTAGTAAACAAAATCGTGATATGAATTTTTTACAATATGGATGATGATATTAATATTTATTGAAAATGTAACAGGCATATTTAAAACGATTGTTTTACTAGTTTGAAAATTTTTTTTGACTTAATTATCATACTTGAAATGAGGAGATCGACTGAGTCAGATTAAATATTAGTAACTCTGTGCAATTGGTGAATTTGAATTAATATTTAGTATGTTTTTATTATTATGAATTTTTAGTATATATACATAATTATGTATTAATTTCTTTTTAATAGGTTTATAAATTGTCTACATCAAATTATTATTACTTTCTTTTAAGTCAATTTTATTTATTGATTAGATTACTTTATAGAGGGCCACAGGGTTATCATTTGTACCTAAACTGTTACGTGCTACCCTCTTAAAATAAAGTCATTATCTTATCTTGTCTTTTCTTACCTTTGTGTCCCTGAGGTTTAAGTTAATTGGGTTTTAAATTATCATTAATTTGGTATTTTTAGAGTATGAGAAGCACCTTGAAGATTAATTGTAAATTTTGAGAGTTGACATAAATTTTGATGCTGTGTTTTTTTTTTTCCCGGGTATTAGGGTCTGTCTGATGATGCACTCAGGAAAAGAAGACGCTACATACCCACAGAAGCCAAGGCTGTCATGGAGGATCATTATCACCGCAGCAAGTACCTTTCATTGGAGAAGTGCCAAACCTTAGCCAATCAGCTGGCCATACCTGAACAGTGTGTCAGTGATTACTTCAAGAATCTTCGATCCAAGAGGAAACATAAGGAACGAATGAGGTGTTTGCTGAAAGGGCTGGAACATGGTGAAAAACAACCTGACCAGGAGGATTCTGGATATGAAGATGAAGACAGTGTGGAAAATGGCTCCAGTGAAATTCCTGGATTGTGTTTGCCTGATAATTCAGCTGTGCCAACATCTAGTGCAGCAGGAGAAGCTTCCCCACAATCACATGGTCATGCGCAATCTCCAAGTTTAATACATTTATGTGGTAGAAGGTTTAATGTGTCTCCCCCAGTATCTGCTTCATCTCCAACTTTTCCAACATCCCCAGCAAGGAAAGTTTCTGAAACCGATTTAGTTGCATCAAAAATTGCTGCTCTGACGCAAAGTCAAAAGTCATTGAACAAACAGTCTGGTGTCCGAAATTGCCTGTCACCTGCTGTGAGAAGTAAAGACAGTGAACTGCAGGTTTCAAGGACATCCACCAGCAGTTCTGTTCATCGTGCAGTCAGGGAGAGTTCTGCACTCTCTTCCAGCGACCTGTCATCATCGCAGACACCTGTCTCCAGCTCTGAAGAAGTGGAGACCTTCTCACTTGAGAGCTTGATTGATGGTACCTGTAGTTCTGTCATGCTCCAGGAGGGGACACCTGAAACTGAAGGACTGGAGGTTGGGCAACAGATTTATGTTGTACATGTTAACAACCCTGTTGTGATAAGTGTTCAGAACTGAAGGCATCGGAGTTCAAGAAGCTGGCATCAAGAAATTTCAAGACAATTTTCTACAACTAGCAACTCCATGATATGTGAAGAAGACTATAATTAATCCTTTATTAATTATTGATTATAACTATTAATAATAATTATAGTTACACAAAATTACAAAAGTGGCAATGATTAACCAGGAAAGAGAAAGGATAATTAAGAATGCAGAAGACACAAAAGACAGAATCAAGAAAACAAACTTGCAAAATGAAAGTCAACTTTTCACAATGTGGAAACTGTGACATACCTTGTTTTAGTTGTGCTATAGAAAAGGAAACATTAAACCTATAACTCCCAAAATCTGATTCTTAACTCCCCCCTCCCCTCCCCCATTCCTCCAGCTGCCACACATTTCCTTGCAAATTAATTACAAGAATTTGGTGCTAGATCAAGATAACAACTTCTACCTGATAAGTCTGAGTATTCTCATTCCTTTTTTGCTGGATAATGCATGGATACAATAGCGAGAAGTTATCAATGAATCACTTCAGGGAGTTAGGGTTAATTTTTTTTAACTGGCCGCAATATTTTTCTGTTATATTGAAGATTTTTTCCCCTTATTGAGTCAGTTTCCCTTCGCCCTCTGTTACATTCAAAATGGACAAATCAACTGTAACATAAGTATTTGGCTTTACACTACCTGAATGCCAAGGTAATTTCTGTCAAGATTTGGATTTAACTTATCAAAAATTATCATTTGAAGTTAGAAACAATGAGGATAATTTCTTTCTGTAAATATAACAGAAATAAAGAGATGAAAGCATCAAGGAACTTTCTAGAGATGATTTAAAACTAAATCATTTTTTAACGGTTAGTTTGTCACTTTCACTGTAACAGCTTTTGGAATGTGATCTGTAAAATATCTTAAATGAGGAATATAGCACATAGTCATGATTAGCAAGGTCATGTACAGTATTTATTAGGCTTTCATCCACCAAAATAGTTTATCAGATTTTGAGATTAATGTTAACTATGATTGTTATCAGAAAATAAATCACACTAGTGTTATAATTGTCTCACATTAAGGGGTTAAGGTCACCAAACTAGCAGTTATCCTTTGTGGGAAGTTGCATAGCTGTATACCCTCGCATGTTGAAGGAGCCTGTTAGCGTGAGTTTTAAGACGGAAAGTAGAGCAGTCATCATTTGAGAACTAATGTAGAGGGGTGCCTGATCTCGTTCCCAGATCCTACCGTCCAAATGTAGCTTACAACTATGAAAGGTCTAGGTACGAGACAAGAAGGTGCCGTCATTGTAGGTCACGCATATAATGATTATACAATGGAACCTCCAATATGGGGAACTGATTGGGACTGGAAAAAGCGCTCCTGAAGGTGTTCCAATGTTATGAAGAGGAACCTCCCATTCAATGAGAGAATTCTGGAAGACTTACCACATGACATTCTTTTCCAGATCATGGTACCAGTCCTCCAGCGGCCATGTACGAAACATATTACGTAACAGCGCATAAGGCTCCCTGCCGAACAGCGAGTTTTAGTCAAAATGGTAAAATTCTGTTTATTTTTGGGTGCGTATGCTCGTTTTCGGTTTTTTTGTTTTATTTTACCGTTCGGAAGCCGGCTATCGAGAGTAGTTAGTACTTTGATTATTTCAAATAGATGTCGCCTGAGTTTAGTGTCGACCTAGATGGAAACTCCAATATCAGGTTTTCGAGAACGGACTGGAGCCTATTATTATTTTTCACTGACTTTACCGGAAAAATGATGATAGGTTCCAGTCCTTACTCGGAAACATGATTTTGAAGTATCCCTATAAGTCAGGACACTGAATTTAGGCCCCCTTCAGTGAAAAATGACCATAATTAAGTTACATGTTTCATTATTCTGTTTTAGGTCGATTGATAGCCACAGGCTCAGTGGATGCGTCCATCAAGGTATGTTGTTATAAAATTAACATGAAACACATCGGTCAAACATCTGGCGTGTGCAAGGTCGGAGATCAATTTTGGCCAACGGCGCCAATTTCAAACAATAACTGCTGTGACGTAAAATATGCGACCAAAATGGAAACGTTCTTAGATATATAAACAAAAGGAAAGAAAAATTGGGAAAAGGAAAACTCAAGACTTTCCTACAAAGCTTATGTAAACATTGATATCCACAGTTGGTTTACCGTTTTGTTTTAAGCTTCATCATGATGAAAAAAAAAAAAAAAAGATTTTAGATAGGTTTGTTCTTGGCTCTCAGTAAATCGAGACTCGAGAAAGAGCCGAAAAACAACGGACAGCAGTTGCAGTTGTCACGGTGATGGTCTTTTTTGCTAGTCCCCCACGGCTTTTCGTGCGCCCGCGTTTTCACTCATTTCCTTTAAACAGAGTGCCTAGAGTGCCTAGCACTGGGCTAGAACCAGGACCTCTCAACGCGGAGTTCAGCGCACCTAGCACCATTCGTCCTCAATTCCCACTTAAATGAATCGTAATTTGACAATCTTCTATAAAGACCTTATGATAATTAATTTCTTCCAATGTGAAAATGCAAAGCAGCTATTGAAATGAATGACTGAAAAGTGTGCAAATACAGTATAGCACAGTTTGAATGTTGGTCGCGTTTTATCTCTGTGCTTTCTCCGGGTTATTTCTTGCAGGTGTTAGATGTCGAGAGAATGGTTGCAAAAAACACGATGCCACAAACACAGGATCAAGGAGCTGGCACCAATTTAGAAAATCATCCAGTTATCAGGACTCTTTACGACCATATGGATGTACGTCACTAACGCGCTGAGAATAAGCTTATTATTTCTATCGTAATTGTGCTCGTCAGCATATTAAGCTCCGCGTTTACGTGAAACGTGAACGGCAAGAGTGACCACGTGACCTTGTTTTTCCCGCCATTTTTTCACGTTCGCCGGTTGCGCTTCGTCGTTTCAACTGGAAAGTAACCTGTTTCGCGTTTCTCGTGTGCGGGAGATTTTTTTCACTTTTTCTCTTACCGAGTAGAAGTTAATTGGCGGAAAAAGGGAACGGGAATTGTTTGTTGTAAGTCATACAAGGGCGCCTTCAAATCTACTGTGACGTGAGCTCACGCGAAGCTAAAGCCGCAAGGTTCACGCCATTTTACATGAAACGTGAAAGGGCAAGCTGACGTTTGCCGTTTCACATAAAGGCGTTGCTTAATCTCTCTTTTATCATTATCGTTAACGCGATCCTTATCTTGATTGTTATTGTTGTCATTAGGGTGCAGGATGTATTACACTATTGTTTTCATTTTGTTTCAGGAAGTTACAGCTGTTGAATTTCATCCCAACGCTTTGGTATTGGCATCTGGCAGTAAAGACTGCACAGTTAAACTGTTCGATATCTCCAAACCCTCCGTGAAAAAGGCATATCGTTCCCTTCAGGTAAGCTACATTCTGAACATTTCATAAACTATTCAGTAACTGATATCTGAATTGGATCTAGGAGTTTTTCATGGAGGTGAAGGGAGGAGGTCGTAAAGTTTTATTGAACGAACACTATAAGTATAGGTCTCACGGGAAGGAAGGCATAGACTCACTCCCCTCCCCTCCCCCTTTCACTCCCCTCCCCCTTTCACTCCCCTCCCCCTTTCACTCCCCTTCCCCTTTCACTCCCCTCCCCCTTTCACTCCCCTCCCCCTTTCACTCCCCTCCCCCTTTCACTCCCCTCCCCCTTTCACTCCCCTCCCCCTTTCACTCCCCTCCCCCTTTCACTCCCCTCCCCCTTTCACTCCCCTCCCCTTGAGTCCCCCTCCGCTGAGTCTACTACTGAAGCAACCTGTTAACTTATACGCATTGTGGAAAAGATAGTTTTAAATTATTTGAGGTTGCTAAAAACTGCAAGTTACGATCTGTTTTTCTTTCAGGAAGCCGAGGTTGTAACATCCATGTCGTTTCATCCCACAGGAGATTTCATTCTTGTTGGCACAGAGCACCCAACCAGTGAGTTCTTTTTTCCTATTTAATCCCAGACTACAAGCAGCCCGTCCTTTTCCGTCACACGAAATCACGGAGAAGAAAATTGCTGTAAATTAGTGTACTGAATTTTTGTTAATTGTGTTATGACCGATAAGCAGTAGTCGCGTAGTGTTTTCTCATACCCAGACCCTCTGCGTTTATTACATGGTAGGATCTGGGTACGAGATTACTCGTAGTCAAATTCAAAGAGCAGTGAAAGTCTTACTGAGTGCGATTTGACCATCAAGATTAAAAAAAAAAAATAAGTTCTTTGGCCTTCGTTTGTAGCATGTCTTGAAACATTTTATTCTGACTTAATGTAATCAAACTAATTTACAAGATGATCCTTTCCAAAAAAGAACTCTTTTCGGACACATTCGATGGCATTCTTCATAAGAATTTTTTTTTTTTTCATATTAGAGCTGATAATGGATTCTTCTTATATCCTGTTCTTGCAGGAGTATGCTGTCATTCATCCACTCTAAACATATTAATCGTTTTGCATTTCGTTTTTTTTTACAGTTCGTCTTTATGATACAAACACAGGGCAGTGTTTTGTACCGGCAAACCCTCGTGAATATCACACAGGATCTATTAATATGGTATGATTAATTTTATTTTTTAAAAATTTTGATCACACGGGTGAGCTGTTAACAAGAACTCTTACTCTACATTTGTTACCCATCAGACACTCTTAGCCCAGGGACTGGTCATTAGTTATCGCCCAGGGGGGACGGAGGGGGGAGTAGTTAGATTTTCGTTGTGTCACGATGTCTTACTCAATCACCCTGTAAGGTTATGTGACATTCCTATGATGCCCCCCCCCCCAAAGTCATACGCAGTGAATTGACTGTAAATTTTACATAGCCCCACCCGTTTATATTCTGTTGATGACGACTGATTCCCCCTCCGCTCCCCACCAAAACCAAGGACCACAAAATCCCCCCCCCCCCAGGGTAGTAAAAACAACTGGCCCTGTACATCCAATTTCTTACAGACAAAACATAGCCTTACTTGCAACACAATTCTTAATGCTGCTTCCAACTGGAGAGAAAAAGAAATTTATTCAATTTACAGTGAATTCTGATTTCTGGGGCAGCACGAGGTTGAGAATCATCTAAATACTAGTAAACTGTAAAACAAACGATATACGTGTAATTCTAGAGTGTCCATGCCCTTGTTATTCGGAATGTAAGATTGACCCTTGAACCCCTAGAGTGACTAGCATTTCATTTCTCCTCACAATTTCACAGCTGAATCACACATTAAGGTCACGAGAATAAAGGAAATGATCACCATCTAAAAAGCTCTTGATTGTTGACTAAATTGTCCTTGTCAGCTCGTTAGGAAATGTATGGAGAACAGTGTAGAGAATATGCGTACTGATCATGATGTGAGGGTGTAAAGGGTTAACAGGGCTTCGTTCATCAATTGTAGGTGCAATATTCCGCATCAGCTAATCTTTATGCATCTTGTAGCAAGGATGGATCAATAAAGGTAGGTGGTACCAACACAGTGGTGAAAGCTTTGCGCATGTGCAATTATTGAAAATGTTTAAGGTGTTTTATAGAGAACATGTCAGTCAAACACAGGGCATGCGCGAGGGGAGTAAGTTTGACGTCTGCGCGCCAATTTACCCGCGCGAAGGAAAACATAAGAAACTCCACAACCGTCCCGGGGAAAAAAAGAGAGAGGAAATTAAAACACTCATGGCAATTTTTAAAAGGAAATCTAAGTTAGGGAAAAGAAAACCTCGCGACTCTTCCAACACAAAGCTTATTAATTACGAGTATCCTGTTGAATTACCGTTCTGTTTTGAGTTTTACCAAAACAGTTCATGACTTTTAAGACGTAGTCACTTAATGGCTTGTGTGATTCTTTGTAACTCGGAAGATGCAAAAGAGCCACGCAAGTGTGGGGCCGGTCCACCTTTTCCGGACTGGCTCGCACCCTGTCGCACACACGTCAGCTTTCATTATGACTTTCTTTACGATTGTCTGCGGGAGGACCATGTGGGTCATATTATTATGAATATTACGTTGAAAATATTTCCTTATTTTTGTTGTCAATAACTTGACACACGATAACACATGTCTTCATTTGCTGTAGATCTGGGATGGAGTCAGCAATCGATGTATTGCAACATTTGAACAGGCACACCAGGGTGGAGAGGTTAGTCATGTACAGGCACACAAAAGTGGTGAGGTTAGTCATGTACAGGCACACCAAAGTGGAGATTTTAGTTTTGTAGAGGCACACCAGATTTGAGAGGTTAGTTATGTACAAACACACCAGGGTGGAGAGGTTAGTTTTGTCCAAACACATCGCGATGGAGAGGTTAGCTATAAACAAACACACTAAGGTGGAGAGGTAAATTTTGTACAAACACACCAGGGTGGAGGGGTTAGTTTTGTACAAACACCAGGGTGGAGGGGTTAGTTTTAGACTGACACACAAGGGTGAAGAGGTTAGTTATGTCTGGCATACTAGGGTGGAGAGGGTAGTTATCTATAGGTACATCAAGGTGCACGGAGTAGTTATGTAGAGGTACACCAGGGTGGAGAGGGTAGTTATGTATAGGTACATCAAGGTGCATGGAGTAGTTATGTAGAGGTACACCAGGGTGGAGAGGGTAGTTATGTATAGGTAGGTCAAGGTGCAAGTGTAGTTATGTGCAGGTACACCAGGGTCGAGGGGGTAGTTATGTGCAGGCACACAAGGATGGAGAGGGTAGTTATGTGCAGGCACACCAAAGTGAAGTTCTCAGTTACTTACAGGCAAACCAGGATGGAGACGTTAGTAGTGTAGAGGACTTTGTACGAATTACTAAGATGGTGTTTTCTGCTGCAGGTGTATTCAGTTTGTTTTTCTCAAAACGGAAAGGTAAGAAGAAAAAAATTATGGTTTCTTACTTCGTTCAATTGCACTTAAGATATTTTTTCTAACAACAAATGCTTATACGATGAATATATGAAGTTCATATATTTTGAAGTTCATATATTTTTCATCACGGGTTTATTACGAATCAACTTAACGGCCTGCTCCCAGTTGGCTTGTTAGCTCAATTGGTAGAATGCTGCGCTAGTATCGCAGAGGTCAGTGGTTCGAATCCCGTACAGGCCTGATTTTTTCAGGTCTGATTTTTCGCTATTGCATAAAAGCCGCTCTCTACTACGAGGATCGTGCATCATACGTAACAAATGCTTACTTGAAAGCTAGTGGTATAATTTCAGCTCGTGTTTGTGTAGACTGCTCCAGGCATTCAGGAATTTAAACAAAGCGCAATAAAAAATGGCGCGTTGGTAGCAGAGGAGTGGAAAAACGATGGAGGCTTTGGTCTGGTCATGTAACGAATGACTTGATCCAAGCCTCTCTCGGTTTTCGCTCTGCTGCCTTTGTCACGCTGTTCACAACTTTGCATGGATTTCGTATCGTTCCACTTGCTGAAAGCCGTGAACAGGCTAATGTTGAAAATAACAAATATTTGACAAGTCAGTACTCTTTACTCTCTTGCAGTATATTGTTTCAAGTGGAAAAGATTCTCGTGTGTATCTATGGGAACTCTCTACTGGTAATAAACTCGAAACGATTAACTTTTACTTGTTTTTAGTTTGTTTTTTATTGTGATTCTACCTTAATAATCTTTCAACCCCTGAGAGGGACTGGCTTCTAATTTCTCCTTACAGTATCGTCCTTGAATCAAATGTAAAGATTGTGAGAATAATGGAAATGATCACCAATTTACTGTAAAAAGCTCCTGATTGTTAAACAAGTTCTCCTTGGCATTACCACAGGAAATATAGAGAAAATACAGTGGAGAATATAAATACTAGTGTTAGTGTGTCAATGGTGAACTTTTACAAGGAGTACAGAATGTGCCTTTACTTCAGCATCAACAGTCAGTTATACGCCGACAAAGACTGTTTTAATTCGTTCAATTTTATTTTAGGAAAGGCTCTAAGCATGTACATGGGCGCCACAATGTCGAACTACAGGACACAGATTGTTTTCAACCACACCGAGGATTTTTGTGAGTCCAGTTTGATAATGTTTGTTGTTTTTTAGGATCTATATAATAAGTACTGGAAACATTCTGTAACTGACTCCAGGCGCGATAACCGCAAGTTCAGAATTAGAAATAAGGACCTCGAAGCACTGATTAAGAGCCTTGAACTTCGTGTTGATTTCCAATGAATTATCATTATTACAATGTACCAATGCTCAAAACCGTCAAACTAAAATACAAGCGAGAATATCTAGTCTAAGTGACATTAAAGGACAGAGCCGAACAATTATTGGATGTGATAAAAACACGAACGCAGGAAACGGCAAAACAACTAGACTAGAAATAACCGACGAAATGAAGCTAAGAAAGGTAGAAACACGTGCTTACCGATTGTCCTCTCTGTACGCCTGAGTAGTTATATACGCAAGATCCAAAGACTTTGCAACGAACGCAATAAACTTCAAGAACGCAAACTTAGACGGTACACACAGACTACTAGTAAAGACGCACGAGGTTCTGAAATACGATCTGACAGAAACGTCACTAATATCTAACCTAGACAGTTACACATTCAAACAAGACAAAGAGAGAGGAGCTTATTAGATAAGAGGGGATACGAGAGAAAAGGGCTTATTAGAGAGGGCACTTACTACAAAGGGGAGATAACTAGAAAGGGGGAGTCTATAGGAGAGAGGGGAGCTTGTAAGACAGAGGGTCTTATCGCCAGAGAGGGGTACCTACAAAAGAGGGGAGATAATTACAGAGGGGGAGCTTGTTAGAGAGAGAAAGCTTTTAAGAAAAGGGGAACTTATTATTAAGGGGGAGCTTCTTAGTGAGGGGATGCTTTTTGGAGAGGGGGCAAGAGAGAGGACTTGTTGGAGTGGGGGGGGGGGATGATAGGAAGGTGAATATTAGAGTGTGGGCTCATTAGATAGGGGGCTTATCAGAAAGGGAACTTTATGAGAAAAGGGGCCATTAGGAGAGGAGTTCCCCAGACAGGAGGCTTTTAAGCGAGGGGGGCTCGAAGAGAGGGGGCTTATGAGAGGTGGGGACTATTTAGTGTGGCTGAGAGAGAGAGCTCATTTGAGAGGGGATTCACTCAAGAAGGGCTCCTTGGAGAGGAAGGTCTTGATAGAGCGTTGCGATTTTGTTTTGCTAAATTTTCAACCTACTTAATTTTAATAGTGATTGCAGCAGACGAATCGAATAACAGTATAGCATGCTGGGACACGAGGTCGACAGAGTTGCAGAAAACTCTCAGTTCAGGTACAAATAAAATGGTTTTTTTGTTCCTGTGAAAAGTATGGTAGTAGAGGCCTCGTTTTGCGTGTCTTTGTTCATGTGTCACGCATTTAATGATAACCATCCGCAACATGGAAAACCATTTCGTTTTTTATTAAGACCACGTTATGAAACTAGTACACATAAAAAGCTCGGTAATTTCACGTGCGCCCCACATGACGTTGAAAAGACCAGCCAAGTGGAATCATCATTACGAGGGTGAAACTTAACTCTGGGACTGGGACTGAATGCGCTAATATTCCTGTGGTATACATGTCCTTTCTTTAGGTCACAACAACCATATTCGCTGCATCACCCACTCCCCCACAGGAGCAGCGTTTGTCTCGTGCAGCGATGACTTCAGAGCAAGGTTTTGGTACTGTGAGGGAGTATAAGGATTTCCTCCACCGATCGCATTGAAAGAAATAGCTTAGAATTCGTGTTCCTTAAACCGATCTTCAATGCAAATGTAAATCTACTGTCAAGTTCAGTTTCTGCTTAAATCTTTGAGAGATTCACCCTTCTCGTTCGGCTCTATTTAATCTGTAAGACTTTGAAATAAAATCTAGCGCCATTTAACGTGTTTGTTTTATTTATGATTAATATCAGAGCAATTTTTAATAGAGTGTAGAAAGTGAATCCGCGATTGCTTTGTTGTTACCTTACTCTGCACTGTGATTGGCCCCGAAACTCTCGCAAATCTCTCAACCAATCAGATACAAAAGTAAAAATATCGTCGATTTGGTCGCCCGCGTTTTCCCGCGCTTTTAGCGGTTTGGTCGGTTTTGCTTTGAAGTTTCTTAAAGTTATTTTCTTGCGACTACTTTGGTTTTGGTTTTACGACTCTCTCAATTGCTTTTAACATTGTTCTCTTTATTGTTACTATTACTATTATTACAACTATTTAAGTTGCGGTTCAGTATATGAACTTATGTCTTCAAAGTGTAGGTAACGTTTTGGCAAAATTGAGAAAACTGATTCATAATTCAGGTGGCACAATTGAAAGCCAAAATAATCATCTTGACGAAGATATCAGCTTTCCATCACAGCTATTGTTTAGATATTATTAAAAACTTTAGTATAATGAATTCCAAGAACAAAAAATTTCAATAATATTTTGGTTGTAAGACCTTATATCAGAAGAAAAGACATAGACCACAACAACATCAACTTGGGACTCTTCGAGCCAATCACAGACCTGAGAATGAACTTGTAAGGAAAATGATAGTGTGCTAGAGCAAAGTTCAATTGAGTGCCGAAAGTAATCCTGGCTGACTCTGTTTTTGCCTTACCTCGCTTTGTGATTGGTCCAGAAAACACGCACCAATCTCTCAACCAATCAGACGCTAGACTGAAAACAATTACGACTTGGTCTCACGCGTCTTCCCGCACTTTTGGATAATTGGTTGGGTTTTGGCTTGAGTTCTCTCAAAGGTATTCTCCTTTCTTCTGTTTGGCCGTTGGGATTCCTTTGTTTCGGTTTTACGACACTCAATCCAAAAGCACTCTATCACCCATACCATTATTATTTTCTTACTATATTACATATTAGGTTCCAAATATGAACAGGGTCCAGTTGATCAAAGACCGATTACTACGAACCTAGGGTTCAATTTTAATCCATGTTTCCTTATTTCTCTTTGGGAACCTCTTTGGGATAATTTTCCCTGTTCTTTTAAGAGCTTCCGATGATCAAATTGTAGACAAAAGTAGTTAAACTGAACTTTCTTTGAAAGGTTTCAGATCTGAAATCAAATTTCACGCTAACCCTGGGTTATTTTAACCCAGCTTTGGACAAACCGGCCAAGATGTCTTCGCTTCCGCCCTTTACCCGCTAACTTCTTGAAGTGATTTACATGTGAATTCTTTCTACAAAACTATCAACACATTTAGCTAATGGCAATTCAGAATACACACCTATCAATCTTAAAGCGATTTTTTCTTCCATAGATCGAATTGAACGTGCAAAGCGATTCAACTCGCGCAAAAGTATTTGTATAATTAGCACCTAACATATTTATCCTAATTTAGTGTTACACCTTGCCGCAAACTTTGTAATTCTTCTCCTTGACAATGGCGTCATGATGACACCGAAACATCGGTTTTTATCGTTGGTTTTTGCTTGTCTTTGCATTTCCAAATCTTTCTTGATATAAATCGAACTGAATCACCTTATCAATTTAGAGAGAAAATTATGATAGCTGGTAAGTAGAAATGAGAATCATATCTCAGAAAAATAACAAAGTTAAAGATGTTTTGTAATCTCAAGTTTAAAGAAAACAGTGCCGTAATTTTCGCATCGTGAAAAATTCACCAAAGATTATCTGCTTTCAATTTTTCAATCGTCTGTTCGTATTTGTTCCTTCTTGGCAAACATGATACAACTTTTTTTTCACAAAGTTTCGATCCAAAATATTTCTATTTTCAGAAACGAGTGAAAAAAAATTCAATTAAAAAACTAATAAATTGTGTCTTATTCGGTGTTAATTCTGAATGTATGACACACGAAATTAGAATCAAGAAACTGAAAAAAAATTTCCTGGAAAACAGATTGCAGAAAAAATTACGACCCTGATCAATAAAATAATAACAACAGTAATAACAATAATCAAATCCCTAAAATATATTATAACATCTTCTGCGTTCTGTTTCCTCATTTCTGTTTCTTAAAGGAGAAACCTCCGACAGAAGAGAGAAGTTAATCACCAACGTTGAAACGCACGTAGTTCTTTTACAAGATATATTAATACAAAGCTACGCTATCTCCTTTATCATTCTTCCCTTGTTTCCCGAAACCATGGACCCCCCCCCCCCCCCACAATTTCCTGCCCCCTTCCCTGGATGGTAAATTATGCCTCATTTCTTACAAACAAACCACTACCTTACTCATAACAAAATGATTGATGCTGCTTCCAACTTCCAACTTCCAACTTAAGAAGAAAATAAATTTGTTTTATTTACAATAAATTTTGATTTCTGGGGTCGCGTGAGGTTGACAACGATCCTTATGTTGTAGAACTGAGAATTTACATGTACTCCTATTGTCTCCTTGCTATTCGGAATTACAAAATTGACTCTTTAACCACTAAGAGGGACTAGCATTTAATTTCTCCTCACAATTTCACAGCTGAATCACACATTAAGGTCAGAGAATAAAGGAAATGATAGATAACAAAGCTCTTGATTCGTATATGTGCACGATCCTTCGCAGTAAAGCACTATTTGAGCAATAGTGAAAATCAGACCCGAAAAAAAATTTCAGGCCTGTACGGGATTCGAACCACTGACCTCTGCGATACTAGTGCAGCGCTCTACCAATTGAGCTCAATTTCAGGTCTGATTTTCACTATTGCTCAAATAGTGCTTTACTGCGAAGGATCGTGCACATATACGTTTCATAACCGCAGTTCATACATATGTTTCATATGTTTGTTGTTGTTTTAAAGCTCTTGATTGTTGACCAAATTCTCCTTGCCAGCTCGTTAGGAAATGTATGGAGAACAGTTTAGAGAATATGCATACTATCATGATGTGAGGGTGTAAAGGGTTAGCAGGGCTTCGTTCATCAGTTGTAGGTGCAATATTCCGCATCAGCAATTTTTATGCATTAATCATCTCGCGTGAAAGAAAATTTCAAAAAACACAGGTAGAAATCTATGAAAGGAAATTCATAGTAAGGAAAATGAAAACTCGAGACTGTTCGAACATAGAGGTAATGAATTACGAGTATCCTGTTGAATTTTTTTCTATTTGGAGTTTCACCAAAAAGGTTTTGACCTTTAAAACGCTTTCACTTTCTGGCTTGCGTTGTTCTCTGTAACTCGGAAGATGTAAACGAGCCGTGCGAGTTTGGAGTCGGACGATCTTTTTTCGGACGGGCTCACGACAGCTTTCGTTATGGTTTTCCTAAGGATTATCTGGGGAGGGGGGGGCATATGGTTCATATAATTATGAATATTATGTCGGAAATTTGTCTTATGTTTTGCTGTTACAACACATAATAACACGTGTCACGATTCGTTGTAACTTTGGTGGAGTCAATAACCCATGCGGTGCCTCGCAAAATTTGAACAGGCACACCATAGTGGAGAGGTATTATTTCATGTTGTCTTAGTGTAGATTGCTCCAGGCATTCAGGAAGTTAAACAAAGCTCAATTAAAACGGCGGGTAAGTAGCAGAGGAGTGAAAAAACCTATTTTAACCCTTTAGATCGTAAAGTTGACAGGTTTCTTTCTCCTTACGATATCACCCTTTAAGGGCGTAGCCAGGGGAGGTCCTGGGGTGCCCGTGTGCCCCCCCCTTGGTAGGCCTTCTTTTAAGCAAACAACCTACAACATTCAGGTGGTGAAAATGCCATGACAATATCTTGGCCTGCCCAGTATACTCTCACTGCTCATCCCAAAACTGTAACATTAAGTAAAACATGCACGGTGTGGAGGTTGACATGACAATCTGGTAAGTAGCCTCTGTGACCCCCCCCCCCCCTTTGAAAAATCCTGGCTACGCCTCTGCCCTTGAATCAAATGTAAAGGTTAGGAGAATAATGGAAATGATCACCAATCTACAGTAAGAAACTCCTGATTGTCAAACAAATTCTCCTTGTGGTTACCATAGGAAATGTACTGAGATCAGTGTGGAGAATATAGATGTTAATACAGAGGTGTAAAGGGTAAGAAAAGGAGGGAGAGCGCTTTGAAATTTATTTATTTATTTATTTAGAAGATTTGCCGACAGGTAGGGACACCGCAACAGCTTTCCGCCAATCACTGCGGGCTCAGTAACCCATCCAACCCACCCCAGGGGAGGACAACCATCACACAGTAATCTCGTGCGTGGGAAATTAACGTCTCCTACCCCTAAGCCTGCAGGAGACGGGACCTCCATTTATTCGTCCCTATCCGAGAAGACTAGAATATCTAACCGTTTCTTGATATTAGAGAAAGGCAGCATATTCTTCTCAATTATTTTAAGATATTGAGTGCTGATCTGGCCGGGGCTCGAACTCTCGACCTCCCGCACAACAGTTCAGCGCTCTATCCATTGAGCTAACCGAGAGGCGGTTGAAATTTCACTTTCATAAGCCGGGGCAAGAACAATGGAAATTCCTGAACAATCTCAGTTTATGCAGGCCGCACACGAACAACAAAGTAGTTAGGGCAAAACATTTATTTCAAAGTTATTTTTCAGATCCAGAAACCGGAGACATTGAAAAAAATATACTTTAAACACGAAGGCGCGCTATATAAGGAAGTCTTCCCTGGAAAGACCTAGGCTCATTTGTCACTCACCGTTGACGTGTGCGGGTCAAATTTAAATGCTGGTAGACGAACAAAAGGAGCTAATGAGATATCTATTGTTTACTTCCACCAGCATGGTGGGGTTCTGTCCTGGTGTACCGGTTCACATGGGAATTACCATTGTTCTTTCTTTGTTTAGGAGTCGTTTGGTCTTTTGTATCGGCTCATGTGAACCGGTACACGAGGACAGAACCGCATGGTGGCATGAGGTAACGTGCGAACCACCTACTTCGGTCTCAAATTTACCGCCACAAATAAAGACAGTTTCCATTGGAGAATGGAAATACAAATCTCAAGAATTCTTGTATTGTGATGAAGACATAAAACAATTTCGAGGAATGCGCCCGCTGTTCAATGGTTTGGAGTAGCTGTAGCTCAAGCTGACTTGACTCTAAGAGTTCTACATTACGACGGTTGATTGACAAATGGTCCAGTGGGCCCTAAGGCTCCTTTTTTAGCGCGCCTTCGTGTTTAAGCTCATCTTTAAATTTTCTAAAATCTTGACGAAATATCTGATCACAGGAGCTCCTACTTATTAGGAAAATGATATAAAAAAGCTTGGGAAACCTCTATTTCTCAAAGTGAGTAGACTACCAGTGGTCCCTCCTTTTCAGTAAAGTCCGTCGTGCGAGTAAAAAAAGACTCAGCGAAAAAAAGTTAATGTTAGCACGCAGCGGGAGATCGAAAGCTTTTTTCACTCGCGCAACAGACTTCGCCTAAAGTGGGGGCTGCTCTTAGCCTAAACGTAAGAAACCAATATCTTTATCTGCGATCCGTGGCCAAGATTCGTCTTTTTACAGTTCGAACACTTCGGTTTTGGTTTTATGACACTCTTGACATTGCTTTTGCAATAATATTATTATTATTACTATTATCATTACTCATATTACAACTATCTAAGTAGAGGTTCAAGAAATAAACCTATGTTTTCAAAGTGTGGGTAACATTTTGACAAAATTGATAAAAACTGATTGATAGTTCAAGATTCATAGTAAAAGTCAAAATCATCTCTACGAAGTGCGTTTATAACTTAGAAATCCGGTTTCCATCACAGTATTGTTTAGACATCATTAATAATTGCCGTATAATGAATTCCAAGAGACAAAAATACTACCAAATGTTTGGTTGTAAGACCTTATATCAGATGAAAAGACATAGGTCACAACAACCACATTCTCTGTAGCACCCACTCCCCAACAGGAGCAGCGTTTGTCTCGTGCAGTGATGACTTCAGAGCGAGGTTTTGGCACTGTGAGAGAGTTAAGAGAATTCCTCCACCGATTGCATTGAAAGAAATGGTTTAGAATTCGTGTCCCTTACAACGATCTTCAATGGAAACATCAAGCTACACTTGATACCTCAATTTCTCCTAAAATCTTCCAAAGATTCGCCCTTCTGGGTTCTTTACTTTTCATCATGATCATTAATTGGATAAACTATTTCGGCTCTGTTTAATCTGTGAGGCTTAAAATCAAATCTATTGCCTTTTTTCGTTTTTATTTGTTTCATTTATGATCACTATCGCAGCAATTTTCATTGGAGTATCGAAAGTAAATCCGGAATTGCTTTGTTTTGCTTTACTTCCGCTTTCTGATTGGCTCAGAAAACTCGCACCAATCTCTTAACCAATCAGATACAAAAGTAAAACACATTCATGATTTGGTCGCCCGCGTTTTCCAGCGGTTTAAGCAGTTTGGTCGGTTTTGCTTTGAAGTCTCTTAAAGGTATTTCTAGTGACTACTTCGGTTTTGGATTTACGACACTCCATCGCTTTTAAGATTGTTATCATTATTATCATAACTATTATTACAACTTGTTAAGTTGAGGTTCAATATACGAACTTATGCCTTCAAAGTGTGGCTAACATTTTTGCAAGTTCGAGAAAATTGATTCCTACTTCAGGTCGCACGATTGGAAGCTAAAATAATCACCTCGACGGAGTGTTTTTAACCTAGAAATCCGGTTTCCATCACAGCCATCGTCTAGATATTATTACCAACTGTAGTAGAATAAACTCCAAGAACAAAAAAAAGTAATAACGTTTTGGTTGTAAGACCTTATGTCAGAAGAAAAGACATAGACAACAAGAACATCAGCTTGGGACTCTCTTCCAGCGAGTCTCAAAGCCGAGAAATAAATTTTAAGGATAATGATAATGTGATAGAGCAATGTTCAGTTGAGTGTCGAAAGTAATCCTAGCTGGCTCCAGATCTGCTTTTGCCTTACTTGGCTTTGTGATTGGTCGATAAAACTCTCGCCAATCTCTGAACTAATCAGGCGCTAAACTAAAAACAATGACGACTTGGTCGCCCGCTTTTTCCCGCATTTTGGGATGATTGGTCGGCTTTTAATTTGAGTTCTCTCAAAGGTATTTTCCTTTCTTCTGATTGGCCGTTGTGATTCCTTTCTTCCAGTTTTACAACACTCAATTCAAAAGCACTCTATCGCCAAAACCATTATTATTGTTATTATTATATTACAGTTTAGGTTCCAGAAATTAACAGGGTCCAGTTGTTCGAAGGCCGATTAGCACTAACACAGCGTTAAATTTTAATGCAGGTTTCCCTATTTCATCATTCAAGAACCTTTCGGTGATAATTTTCCGTATTCTTTTTAGAGCACTGATCATCAAATTGTAGACAAAAACAGTTAAACTGAACTTTCTTTTAAAGCTTTCAGATCTGACATCAAATATCACGCTAACCAAGGGTTATCTTAAACCAGCTTTGAACATTGCGGCCCAGATATCTTCGCCTATGTCCTTCGCCCGTTCACTCCTTGAAATGATTTACATATGAACTCTTCATAAAAAAGTATCAACACATTATGTATCTAATGGCAGTTCAGAATACACACCTATCAATCTAAGAGTGACTTCTTTTTTTTTTTCTTACGTACTACCGAGCTGGTTCTCCTTATCAATTTAAAGAGAAAATTATGGCAGCCAGAGGGTAAAATTTAGAATCATATCCTAAAAAAGTAAAAAAGTTAATGATTTTTTGAAATCTCAAATTTAAAAAACAGTGCCATAATTTTCGCATCGTGGAAAATTTACTCAACATTTTGTATTTTTTGATTTTTCAATTATCTGTTCATTTTTGTTCCTCCTTGGCAAACATAATACAACTTTTGGACGAATGACATCGCTTGCTGGACAGCTGGGCCGTGTAAAAAAAAGCACCCACAAGAGCAGTGAAAAGTAAAAAGTTTTTGTGTAAAAAAATACCAGTTTTCCTTCCAGTAAACAGGAGCGGAGGGAGAGTCAAGGATCAGTCGCTACTCTGTTTCTTGTCCCCGTCACTTTCGTCCTTCGTCAGTTCTTTTTGCCTAAAACAAAACTTTTGAGTTAAGAATGATGTGTAATGTTTTTTTTTTTACGTTTACATAATCTCCCAGTCGTTGTCATTAAACTTGTTATAGACATAAAAGTTAGCTTCCTCACCGTATTCACTGATTTATCGATTAATTCATTCATTATTTATTTATTATATTTTCGCTCAGATTGTGGTCATTGTCCTGTCAATCTTTACACCAATGGTACAATTGTAAACATCTTGCACACTTAAGAAACTACACCGAATCTTAACCTGTTTTTGTAAACCCTTTAACTCCCAAGATCTGATTTTTAATTCTCCCATGTAGTTGCTGCACCTTTTCTTGTAAATTTGTGATGAGAATTTGGTGTTAGATCATGAACAACTTGTACCTGATAGGTAACTACTTGTTTGCCGGATAATGTATGGATATTATAGGGGGAAGTTAAATGTTGATCACTTCTAGGAGTTAAAGGGTTAAAAAACCGTCAACATGTGCCGTCATAAAATAAAACCTCGTAGTTTCAGACGTTTTTCTAATTAAAGAAAAAGGCAGGCTGCTGTTTATTTTCACAAGCTTAAATGGGTTATGTCGATTACAAAAAATTACTCAAAAACAAGCTTACCTTATTTTTTTCAAGTCGAATGTCACGTTGTCTCCCATCAGCACAAACGGAGCCCATTGGGCAGGTTCGGTGAAGCCGTTGCCTCTCAACCACTTGATGGCCTGGTGAAGAGATTCACTGGCACTTTCTCCAGCAGCCAGGTGTTGGTAGAAATGACTCATAAGCTGCTCAGTTGCTTTGTCTTCTATGGCCCACGATGCCACCAACACTGAACGCGCACCAGATCCTAGGAAAGCCCGTGCTATTCCAATGACTCCCTCTTGTTTAAACGTTCCACGCCCGCTGTGACAACAGCTAAGTACGACCAGTTTAGCTCGCAGCTTCACATTTGAAATGTCGGACATTGTCAAAAGGTAGTCTTCTTCTTGTGGAATGCTTTTAGTGGTGCAATTGGGGGACAGGGCAATCTCCCCTCTCTCGGCATTACCATGGGCGGCAAGATGTATCAGGCTCACTGAATGAAGTGCGTGAAGTACCGCCTGCTTTGTTGCGTGGTCTCCTAACAAAGGCTGAACCCCCAGGAGTCGACCAATCATCTCAGCTTCCTTTCGTGCACACAACAATGGTGTCCATTTCAGAATATGTCCTTTGTAAAGCACTTCACCAGCCAAAGGATCACCCACTACCAGTGCACCGGTCTGACTGTGATAGTCTCCCGGACTTTCCTGAATGATCCCCAAAGTCATCAGAGAAGGGACGATGCGGATTCTGTGGGTTTCTGAAAAATACTTTCCCGCTGTCTCATCCCGCAAGGCAGCAAAAGGGACTCGGTATGAACACTTCTCAGGCACAATGATGACTTCAGGTTCTGTGAGTAAATCTCTGACAGGGGCGATAAGCTGGTCATAACACAGTTGAAGAATCATTTCGTTGCGTTTGGGTTCGTCTCCTTGCGAGGTTGCTCGGCTCTCTTCTTGAGGAGATATGACGATATCGTCACCCAAAGATCGATCCTCGCAGTTCTGGTTATGTAAAATGCCGAAACTGGAGGCACTTTTTTTAAAAATTTCCTCCACATCGCAAACGCATGCAGCCATAAGTGTGTCGATTTTTATCACTGGGCTCACTCGATAGTTAATTTCTCCATTTGCTTTTAAAACCCACAGACGAACATGCCGCTCACAATATGAAATGTACAAAACAGCGCAATTGCTCTCTTGACTCACAATGCTTTCGATCCTTGGCCGAGATGTTGAATCAGCTGAGACGTGGCTTTCAATTGAGAGTTTATCTGCCATTAATTCTGCGAGGCCTCTAGCGCGTCTTAGCTCCTCCACATTAAGAGAGTCTCGCACACTTCCGGTGTCACAATGCATGCGACTGAGCAACTCGTAGGGGAAATTACCATGCTCTTCCAAGAGACATGTTTTAAATTCGTCGTTTTCTTTGAGAAAATTTCGCAATTTTTCATAAATTTCAATACTTTGACGTAGATACACCATTGCCTCCTCAAGATTTGATTCCGATTTCTTTAACTGAGCGATTCCGAGAAGACTGTGAAAGTCATTCATATTGTCTCCTATTTCGCTGCTCATCAAGTGTGCTTTCTCATAGTGTTTTTCCGACTCGTAGTAATTCCCAAGCGATAGGGACACGTGCCCAAGGATTGTATAGATTATACCTTGTTGTGGTCTATCGCCAGTCTTGATAGTGATAGTAAGCCCTTTCTCAAGTAACTCTCTAGCCATCTGGTAGTCATGAAACAATCGTGACAGATTTGCCAGGTTTGCGTAGCAGCACACTTCCATCTGTCTGTGGCAAATTTCTATACTGATGGCGAGTGCTTTGTCAAAATGTTTCTTAGCTTGCCTATTTATACGAAGTGATAGAAACGCAGATCCAAGACTCGCAGAGTAAGCTCCTTCCCCTTCCCTGTCGCCAATTTCTGTTGCAATAGCAAGAGCTTTCTCGTAATATCCTTTAGCCTTCTGATATTCACCGAGTGTATGAAACACACATCCAAGGTTCCCAAACCTTATCCCTTCTCCTTTCCTGTCGCCAATTTCTGTTGCGATAGCAAGAGCTTTCTCGTGATATTCTTTAGCCTTCTGATATTCACTGAGTGATTGAAACACAGTTCCAAGGTTCCCATACCTTCTCCCTTCTCCTTCCCTGTCGCCAGTTTCTGTTTCGATAGCAAGAGCTTTCTCGTGATATTCTTTAGCCTTCTGATATTCACCGAGTGATTCAAACACAGTTCCAAGGTTCCCATACGTTGTCCCTTCTCCTTTCCTGTCGCCAATTTCTGTTGCGATAGCAAGAGCTTTCTCGTGATATTCTTTAGCCTTCTGATATTCACCGAGTGATCGAAACACAGTTCCAAGGCTGCCATACCTTGTCCCTTCTCCTCTCCTATCGCCAATTTCTGTTGCGATAGCAAGAGCTTTCTCGTGATATTCTTTAGCCTTCTGATATTCACCGAGTGATTTAAACACATTTCCAAGGTTCCCATACCCTGTCCCTTCTTTTTTCCTGTCGCCAATTTCTGTTGCGATAGCAAGACCTTTCTCGTGATATTCTTTAGCCTTCTGATATTCACCGAGTGATTGAAACACAGTTCCAAGGTTCCCATACCTTGTCCCTTCTCCTTTCCTGTCGCCAATTTCTGTTGCGATAGCAAGAGCTTTCTCGTGATATTCTTTAGCCTTCTGATATTCACCGAGTGATCGAAACACAGTTCCAAGGTTGCCATACCTTGTCCCTTCTCCTTCCCTATCGCCAATTTCTGTTGCGATAGCAAGAGCTTTCTCGTTATATTCTTTAGCCTTCTGATATTCACCGAGTGATTGAAACACATTTCCAAGGTTCCCATACCCTGTCCCTTCTCCTTTCCTGTCGCCAATTTCTGTTGCGATAGCAAGACCTTTCTCGTGATATTCTTTAGCCTTCTGATATTCACCGAGTGATTCAAACACAGTTCCAAGGTTCCCATACCCTGTTCCTTCTCCGTTCTTATCGCCAATTTCTTTTGCGATAGCAAGAGCTTTCTCGTAATATTCTTTGGCCTTCTGATATTCACTGAGTGATAGAAACACATTTCCAAGGCTCCCATACCTTGTCCCTTCTCCTTTTCTGTCGCCAACTTCTGTTGCGATAGCAAGAGCTTTCTCGTGATATTCTTTAGCCTTCTGATATTCACCGAGTGATTGAAACACAGTTCCAAGGTTCCCATACCCTCTCCCTTCGTTTTTCCTGTCGCCAATTTCTGTTGCGATAGCAAGAGCTTTCTCGCAATATTCTTTAGCCGTCTGATATTCATTGAGTAATTCAAATACAGTTCCAAGGTTCCCATTACATGCCCCTTCCCCTTCCCTATCGCCAATTTTTGTTGCGATAGCAAGAGCTTTCTCGTGATATTCTTTAGCCTTCTGATATTTACCGAGTGATTGAAACAGGAGTCCAAGCCTTCCATAAGTCACTCCTTCTCCAATTCCGTCGCCAATTGATTTTGCGATGGCAAGTGCGCTTTGAAAAAGTTCCTTGGCTTCTGCAAGCCTACTTTGTCCGTTGTATTTGTCTCCCAGTTCAATGATTGATTTCCCGGTATTGTGGAACATGGCGATAAGTTTGTTGGTGTATCGTACTGCGTTTGTGTAACTGGAGATTGCGTAGTACGCATTGAATATTACCTCAGAGACATCCAGGCCGTTCATATCAAAGCCTAGATTGTTGAGTAAGACTAAACATTCATAACACAAATGAGCGGCTTGTATACCACGATCAGTGTTTAGAAGATATGTGGCAACATCTAAACCTATCCTGATCTTCTGTAGGATTTCACACGTGTTAGTCATCACGTACTCCTTTTTGTTTGACCAAATACCTTCCTGAAATGGAAAAAAAATCAACAGGTTAAAATACAGAAAACTTAAATAACTAAATTAGATGATGACTCTTGGTAGCTATCTCTCTGCAAAAGTTTAGACAGTGCTCACTTTCCACGAATACTTGTTAGTGCGAGTGCAACATTACTTTTCTCTCTCCATTTTTCCATACCTAATAAATTGTGCATAAACAACACTGATTCTTGACAAATCGCGATGCAAAATTTACGAAAACATGTAACTTTTAGACCCAACCTATGGGGGGAGAGTGCTTAGATCAATTTCTTTCCGGTATGTGCTATTCTTCCTCAGAACCGTTCTTAATCCCCCCTCTCTCATAGACAATTAATTGTCTGATCCTCCACCGTTCCCCCCCCCCCGAAAAATGATATGATCTCCAAAATCCTCCATCTTCCTTTTGATGGCAAAACGATAAACAGACAATTTCAAACTGGTTCATATTAACACTGATTGCCCCCCCCAGCTCCCCCCTCCCATGCCTTTTGCTGATGTTTCATTTGCGCGCAATTCAGATAAACTGCATCAAAAGCATCTCGGATTTAAAACTTCGCTTTTGGATTCATTGAGTTGAGTATTTGATATCCGTCACAGAAAATTTTTGTATTATTTTTCGATCACCGCATGGGCTTATTTTGGGCAGTCAGTGAAACCTGTTAAATTTTTCTTTTATTTTCCGACAGAATAAAAACGTGAATTCTTTCAAGAAAAGTGAATAATGGGCGGAAGCCATAGAACTATAAGAGAAAGACGGCTCACCTTTATAAAGAAACTCGTCCCTCGTTCAGTTTCCTGGTCGTTTAAGTAGTGAAACCAGAAGTTGGAAACTGAAAGAAAAACGTATCCTGTCAATACTGAATGCAAATAAATATGTGTTCTTGTCCAAGGGTGAGGGGAAGAAGGCTAGATATTCGCCGAGTTCTTTTTTCCCCTATGGTTGGTCATCGGTTCGTTAAGAACGCTAAAGAAGCTATTATCCAGCGGCTTCTTGACCCAAAAGGCTTGGCTGATAAAGGATTCGTTGCATAACCAAAACATTTCACTTTGATAAGATCCAGGAATGATTTGTTTATTTCAAGAACTGGGAAAGAAAGCCAACTGTGTTTGTAGCACATGACAAACCTACGAGGGCCGTTTATTTATTTCTCTTTTTACTATGACTGTCTTCTACCGCTTTTGTGATTCCTTTGCCGATAAAGATTATGGACTTAGTAAGGCTGCTCAATGCAAATTTCTTCTTGCTCAAGAACAAGCAAGTTAATTGCGAGCGGGAAAAATGGTTCCATCTCGCCCGTTCAGTCAGTCATCAGAGCTAACATTTCGCTTCATATTACCCACGTGTTAGCTATATATCAACTAGTGTTATCACAAAATAAGGATATGACTGATCGGTAAAGAAAGAATTGTTTAAATATCACCGCTTCACTCTATTCTTGTAAAATCCCAAAAAAAATATTGGAACACGTGCTGGATACATAATAACATTGTACTCTTAAAATTTGATTTACCTTGTGTCTCATTCGACCCTCCAACTGTTAGAGTTGATTTACAAATAGCTTATCCTTTTCAATATCAAAACATCATCATGCCAACAAAATACGCAATCCGATCAGCGGTAAGAATGCCATTTTGATCCGACATCAAATTCTCTACACTTCTTTAAAGGAAATGTGTATGATCGAGAAGAGGGGATTGCTAGTCAGATTTTGGAAGTGAAGGTTTAAGGGCTGCAAAAACTATTTTATTTTGCCTACAAGTATATGTTCGCGTCAGACTTTACCACCGAAAATCTTCCTCAATTTCTGGGTTGTTTAGATCTCTGGCATTCCTATCGAACTTTCACTCATTTAAAAAAAGTTTCCATACACATTATTTTTGATTGTATAGAAAAAGAAAATAGTTTTTTGTTTTATACAGTTTAGTTAATTGTTTGTTTGTTTTTTTTATATATATATATATATATAAATTTAGCTATTTTAAATCTTAAAAAAACACACCGTTGAACTCAGCACGTGGCACGTGCTGAGTTTGATGCGTTGTTCGTGTGACTTCAGAAATCAAAAGCAAGAAATTGAAATCAAAGCCTGTAAAAGAAAAATGACGGCAAATAGCAAGAGTCACAAGGGTGAAGAACAAAGTGTTAAGGTGGCTGAACACAGTTTTCGCGCGCGCTTTTGCCGATGCAATTCAGCGCGCGCGCAAGGATTGCAAAAAACTAACATGCCGTCAATAGAGCGGTCGTCTTATTTACTCAACACGCATCCGCACTATCTGTGCTATTTTTCTCTATAGTTGGCGCAGTGTATTGAGAGCTTTAATCTTTTATTACAAAGACATGTTAGAAAAGTTAACAGTGCAAAGAACCCAGCAATTCTCAGCTTTTTCGTCGTTACCGAGAGAAGCCGGTTAAATGCAGCGCATGCGTGGTAAGTCAAAAAATTGCGATTGAATGAAAAATTGCTTTCTCGGAAATATGCCTATTTCTTGAGAACCACTCATTAGAATTTCACGAAATTTGGCACGAAAATACTTTAGGAAATAAGAAACTGGAGTATCGAAAAAAATTGATTTTTAACAAAGGAAATTCTAGATAATCGAGTAAACCTTCAACAAGGGATAATTAAAGATCTCTGTTAAATTGTTAGCAAGATGGGGTTAACTTGTGAGTATCGTTACAAGCTTGTTGCATGCAAATTATAAAGAAAAGCTAATGACTAGATTTTCTACAAATGAACAAAGCCGATTTTAAAGGCCTGTTTATATTTATTCATGTTGCCATGACGATGGTGTCGCGAAAAGTTTGCACGTGCTCATAATAAATTTTTCCTGTTTCAGCATATTTAGTAGTTGATTAAGTAAGTTATTATTTCTTGTCGCCAACATTCATTTGTGGAATGTCAAAGGAAGTATTGACCGGCGTCGTGTTATCGAGCCTTCAAAAACAAAGATGTATTCAGTCAAATAGTCGCTAGTAAAACCGCATGCATAAATTAACACTATGATTGTCAAGCAAGCCGATGTAACAGGAAATTAGTGGCCACGAATCATTGAAGAATGTGTAAAACAAAACTGGAACTTTGTCAAGTTAGCTTAAATTATCATACCACTCGGGACTTAGCGTATCTGGGTGTGTATATCCGTAGCTTATAAAACATAGCATTTTTCTAACTGAAGAAAGATGGGATTGAGATAGGTCGTAGAACAGAATGTGTAATGTTGGATTGTGAAGAATAAAGTCAAGTTAACCGAAAGTATACAGTACAAGTCTGCAGAACCAGCGTGTGCAGAGTTTCCTTCTAAAGTAAGTGAGAAATTCTGCTAAAAATGGCACATACGTCAGCGTAACTATAAAAAAAAACAAAGTTTGGCATAAACTAATTTATGCAGCCTGCGCCGCGTTTAACATTATCCCGGATGACTTATAATGGTAAATACTTAAACATTCGAACATATGATTTCGGGCCTCTTTTAGTTAAGCTTCGGTGCAGGGCAAACATTTTCCCACGCTATTAACCCGCCCATTGTTTTTGAACATTCCCTTAGGTACGTCGAGTTCTCATTCGATGGGTGTTTGCCCTCACCTTTTCTGGGATTAGGTTTCTATTTCCGGTTTTACTGTAACTTGATTTGATATTAAAAATAAACGGCCACTCAACTGAGTGGCCAAATTACGGCAAAGTAAAGGTTGTCCGTTTAATTTTCCCAGCAAACCGAGCTCACCCCTAGCTATGCACAGTGTAAAAACACTTGGTTATAGGCAAGCGAGCAAGAGGCATATAAACAAAGTTTGTCTTGTTAATTTGCTTGCTGCCAGTTTTGGTGACCGAGAGATCAAGGGTGTTAGAGAAAATGGGGAAAAAAACACAGGTATCAAAAACTGTGTTCAGCCACCTTAACTTGATCCGTCGATAGAAAAAAATGACAGAGAATCTCAGTTTAATTATTTAGACCACTGAAAGAACAACTCGTCAGCAGATTTAAGAGAGTCTCAGTGGGGTGATGGTTTTTATGGCCAGCGCTTAGAAATTCGGGCATATTACGGCTAAAGGATAATAATTTTCAGTTGCGATAAACAAACACATGTTTATGGGTAATTTTTTCTATGCTTAGCGGCTAATGCAAAAGTTTCCAAGTTTAGTATCCTGATCGTTTATTGAATGAAACCAAAATCAAGAAATCGTGTCTGCAAAACAAAGATTTATGAAAATAGCCCGTGTCATAACAATGTTTGAACCTGATCTTAAAACTACGGTAGCCCATAGAGGACATACCACAATTTTTTTGTCGTGCGATAAAATCAAAATATCGCGCGATAATTAAGAATTTATCGCGTGACATTTCACACTCAGCGTGTGCGTGATATCAGTCACGCAGTCGACACAGTAAGATGGCGTTGTTAAAGTACTCTTTAAAAGGATTTTTACTTTTTGGAATAATACATTTATCCAGCGCTGTATTATCGCCTTACGTTGTCAATGGCTTGCCTAATACTCTCCAGAGGATCGATATCATTCATCACTACTTTTCTCTTGATCTGGGTTACTCAGAGATCCACGGCTTTCTTCTGTGTTTTCATGGAATTGAAATAGGCTTGCGCCAGCTGTAACGAGTGCTTATGCGTCAGGGCCTATTTTTTTAAATATAAATTAGTGAGCAGTCTTTCTGCAATTTTTTACAACTTCGCCTTTTCTTATTCGTAAGTCCGGCTAAGCCTTTGTGGTCATTGGCCCACGTAATAACCACCAACGTTGGCTTATAATTAAGTGCAGGCGTCTAGTTATGCTTGTAATATTCCCTGAATAATTCTACGACAGTTAGACGGAACGCGTCGGAGAATAAAGAAGTTTTACAACTAATATAAAGTGCTACGATAATTTCCATTTATCGCGCGACAAGAAAAGATGTGGCATGTCCTCTATAGGCCACCGTAGAAAACACGTATTAATAATAACCATTATTAAAAACTAGATCATTGGATAATGCAATTCAAGACTTTTTATTGGCTTAGCCATTATGGTATATCAGCCAATATACCATAATCTACAAATATGGTAAAGAGTACTTGTTAGCTTAAAATTGAAAGGGAGCTAAAAATTTAATAAAATTTAATAATTTAAGTTAACGTTTTTAATAAAACAATTACTCCACTCGCGCTTGTTGGATGTAAGAGGATAGATAGGCAACGAGGTGCGTAGTGCCGTGTTGGCTATAATCATCTCATATCCAACGCGCTCCTGGAATAATTGTTAATTATTATATGGCTGTGTCTCACAAGGACTGGGAACTACTGAATTCACGAATTTGATTGTCTGAAATCAATGTTGAAAGCGGTCTAGATTTTTCCATCTAGACTGGCAGCTAGACCGGTCTAGAAATAAAAGGTACAAAGAATATAAAAAATTGGCATTTAAGACACAGCCATATGATAGATATCTTATTAACCGAGCTAGGTCGGTCTGCATGGGAGAATCTTGACCTCGGTCGCTGGTACAGATTTCACTGCGTTCGGTCTGTACTGGCGACCTCGGTCAAGATTCTCCCATACAGACCTCCCGCTCGCTTAAAAAGAACTAAATATACTAGGATGAAAATATCGAATCTTTCTAGACTTATGAGATTGTTTCAAATTCGGAATCCTGTCATAATGTTTTTCACGGAGTTTCGATCTGTAATATTTCATTTTTCAGAGACGAGAGAAAAACATTACGCAAGTTTATTTATCCTCTTACCTTACAAAGATATATAAATCGTGTCTTTCTCGGTGTTGGTTGACAAATGAAACTAAGAAACTTGGTCTTAAAAGACAGATTAATAGTTAACAATTATTCCACGAGTGCGCGTTGGATATGAGATGATGGATAGCCAACGAGGCGCGTAGCGCCGAGCTGGCTATAATCGTCTCATATCCAACAAGCGCGTGTGGAATAGTTGTTTTATTTAAGAAAAACGTCCCCAAGATATAAGACAGATCTTCTCGACATTATTTTGTAAGAAGAAGCCGTATGTTACAATGTACAGATATTAGGTTATGGTATATTGGCTGATATACCATAATGGCTACGCCAATAGAGTTCTAAAGTCGTTACGTCATGTTTCCAAGCAACCAAATAACTTGGGTCTAAACAAAACGACTAGCACCCAAAATGGCGGCGCTCTCGATATCATCGTTGGCTTCTTTTTTCGTGGATGAGCAAAAATCTTTAACCAGAGGTGAAAATCACTATCAATCAAACCATATTGAAAGCTTTTTCTATAACGATAGCGTGATTCGTGGAGAGGTTCATGCCAGCATGAAGAAAAAGATCTACAAAGTGACGGTGAGTAATCAATACGTTCTCCTAGATGTTGTGGTACGTTTGATTCATTCTTCTTAAACGTATTCTTGTGCACGATTCATACGTCCATTATTGACCTTCCGTGTAAACGTTTTCAGTGGACAATTATTTCATAGAAAGCCGTAATCGTGATATTTAAGTCTAAATACAACCGATGTTTGGAACGTCACTCTTACTTAATCAACTCGCAGATGCCCTAAAGTTCGTAAAATAAGATCTGTTTTTTTCCACTTCTTAAGATTTATTTAGATGAGGAAAAAGCTATCAAGTCAACGGACTGTGAGTGCCCAAGAGGGAAGTTTAAGTGTAGTCATGCTGCTGCTCTGTTTATTCATGGCATTTATAAGCTTAGTCGAACTGATATTGAATGCCAGTGGAGAAAGCGTAAAGCCACAAACGTGCCGCTGCCATCGGTGCAAGAAATGTTCCCGCCAGCAAAACCCGGATATAGGGCTCTTTCGAGAGACCCGAGTTGCGAAGAACGCAGCGACTTTTTTCATAAATTGAAAAATTATGGCAAATTTACTGGGTTATACTGGCTCATGAGCCCTGAACCTGAAACCCAGTCTGGTTCATTGCCAGTTGCCACTGTGGATGAAGTGATCTTCCAAGAGGAATTTTTGCAACTGCAAGGAGCTGGAGTACAACGGCAGTATTTCCTGGAGAGGGTCAAAGTCGACTGGAGGACAATTGAAGATGTAAGTCGCCTCACTTCTGGACAAAGGGACAATCCCTCTTGGCAAATGATCAGGAAGGGTCGACTGACAGCAAGCAATTTTGGGTCAGTTCTAAATGTTAAGCGTGTTACCCCTTCCTTGATTAAACGTCTTCTTGGCGAATACGACCTTTCAAGAGTGAAAGCTGTCCAGTGGGGGGTCACTAATGAGTCTGAAGCCCTTAAGGCATTCACAATGAAGACTGGCTTAGCAGTAGTGGAAACAGGGGTGTGGCTGCACGAGTCAGGTGTCCTAGGTGCATCCCCAGATGGATTAGTTGGTGATGAAAGTGTACTTGAAGCCAAGTGTCCTTATACACAGCGAGACATGACTATTGAAGAAGCTTTCGAGTCAAATAACTTTTGCTTAGAAAAGAAGGATGGGAAAACTGTTTTGAAACGTGACCACGTCTACTGGCACCAAGTCCAAGGGCACATGTATTTTACAAAGAGAAAGAAATGCTTCTTTGTTGTTTGGACCTTGAAAGACTTTATTGTTCTTGAAATCCAGCGTGATGATGGTTGGGAGGTTAGGATCCAAGAACTAAAGGATTTCTATTTAAAACACCTTTTCCCCAAAATTATCGAAGGAGAACTTTAAATGGTAGAATATGTTAAAATGATTTATTGCACTTTATAATAATCAATTGCACTTTAGTTCACAAGCCTATGAATAAACCTCACCAATTTGGGGCACATTTGGCAAAATTATCACACATGTTACCAAGAGCTCTGCATGAAAAATTACAAAACATATTTTGGTATGTAGAGTCTTATATGTGAGACTTTGACAAATATATGCATGTACTTGCTCTAGAGTGGGGATGTGATCTGAGTACCAGGAAAAAAAATCCTTTGCCCTTAAAGTTTAATTAAGATATAACTATTGCACCAGAAAGACTGTGTAATGTAACACTTAATCGCTTACTTTTTGTAAAATCTGTCAACGAAACATTTTTTTAATCAAATAGCTGGGGGTAATCAATGGACTTCAAAGCTAAACCCTTTCACTCCCAAGCTCCAAGTAGTAATTCTCCCCAGTAATTTTCATGTATTTCCTTACATGTTACTTTTCAGAGAATTTGATGGTTGAGATCAATTGAATATCTTTAAGCTGATACTTATCACAATTCCCATTACTAGTTTGCTTAGCAATGTAATGATATTGTGTGGAGAAATTGCATACTGATAACTGATTGAAAGGCTTGAAGCAGAAATTCTCCTGATCATGTCTAGAGAATGGTGGGCAGATTAGGGTTTTAAGGGTTGTCATAAAATTAAACAAATGTTGTAACATTTCTTTGGCACCATTACAGTGTTAACTTGAACAAGATAATGTCACTTTTTCTAATTTCTTAAATGCTAGAATATACCATGGAGGCCTAGTGAGAGGGTCTGTCCCTTAATGTACTTTTCCAAGTACATAAAGTTTAACCTCCTTACTACATATTTATGGCAATAGAAGAAAAACAAGTTATAATACAAACTGCTAAATGTTACTTGGACAGACAATTTGTCAAAGTACTAAAAGGAGCATTTCCCTTGTTTATACTCAGTCATAGTCTGTTCCTGCACACCCCTCTTTAATCAAAGGGAATTGCAAGTTAACGATAGTTCCACACAACTGAAACACTTTGTCAATGTGAGACCTTAAGTATGGAGGGACAAAACTGAGAATTTTAAAATCTTTAAGCCTTGCATTTGCCCTTTCAACGTGTATGCGACATCTAGCAATTGACTGGGTTAACTTGGCCTCACTTTCAGTGAATTTCTCATGTTCAAGAAATGGTGGAATGTTCACAGACACACCCCTAGGAACAATGTCTTGAATGAGAAATCCTTTGTCTGCTAAAATCAGATCACCAGCAACAAAATGTTTTAACAGACCCGACTGTTGAACAATCTCTTTGTCAGAGATAGATCCAGGGTAGAGGTCACTGATGTAGGTCAACACCCCATTTGGTGCTACCCCAGTCAATACTTTGAATGAATTCATTCCACGATAACTCGAGTATGTGACATTTTGCTGACTCATAAGGCTTGGTGTAGCAACTTCAATGTCTGTGCAATCAATAATTATTCTGCAGCTTGAGAACTCTGAAAATGATGAGGGTGAACAGAGCTTGTTCTTGTTCCTGGAAGGAATCACTCTCATGAGGTCATCAAACAACAATCTATGCAAGACATGCACAAAGGTTATAACAATGTTAGAAATTGTTCCAACACTGCATGAGAACAGCTGTGCCAGGTGCATGTTGGTATAGTTTTGCCGCAACTTCATAAGTGTTATGAAGATTTGATCCTCAAAGGTGATTGCTTCAACTTTCCAACCACAATAATAAGAAATGGAATTCTTGAATTTAGAAGCATAATTCACTACAATATTGAAGATCTCCTTTGTTGGTAGGCCAGTTTCCATTCTCAATACTTCAGATGTCATCATCGAGACAGAGTAGTGTGTCTTTTGATACTCTATGGTGTCCTGTTGACTGCTCAGCTCTTGCTTTGCTAAGTGCAATTCTGCCTCTAAAATTATTTGCTCAGTTGGAGGATTGTTACTATCATCCTGGGCTTCTGAAGATTCTGCTGATGTAGTTGCACTAATACTGGCTAAGATATCTTTAACTGTAGGTAACTTAGCCTCTGAAACAGGCTTCTTTTTCTTCTGCACTGGGGGTTCTTGTGAGGGGAATAATTTAGTGGCATTCCTTTTAAAGATAGTGGGGCCATTAGATTTCTTTCCATCTTTAAAATGGCAACTGCACACTTTCGAGTACTTGCTGGGATCTCTATCAGCTCTCCTAACAAAAGATTGTGATAATCCTTGATATGAGCATAAGACAGTCCCATTTTATCAACTCATTTCCTGTCTTTCTAACGAAAGAAATCGCTCAGCTTCAATGAACTGTTAAAATCATCTAACTAAACAACAACAGAGGTCTGTGTATAATTATTTTGAAAATCCCAGGAAATGGTTTGAGGCATATTTCGAGAGGGAAAAATTTTGGATGACAAGCTTCAACAGCGACAAAATGCTAGCTCGTAAATGTGAGAAAGGCTCTATTTGTAAATACCATTACACTAATCTTATCGATCATAGGTGACACCAATCAGTACAATGACAGGCAGCTGTGTCCTTTTTTTTATTTTTATTCCACAGTACAAGTAACGGGAGTTTATGGAAATTTATGCCTATGGAAGTCAAGAAAAAACATCAGCCCTCAGCGACAACCGAAATATATGGAAATTTCCTCCTTTACACCCTCAAACAACGTGTGATAATTTACTGTTTAAAATTTCACTCCCATACCGGATTAAATTCAATAGAGAGAAGTATTCATACCTTAGCAAGCGAACCCAACGTCTGTATTCTTCCTTTTTCTTCTCTGCATTTGGGAAAAGGAAAAACTGACAACAATGCGATTCCGACTGGTGATTACAATCGGGAGCGAAGCACTGCATATTCAATCTTGGTGACCTATGTGGCCTTGCCCGCGGCGATCGACCTCTACGCACGCAGCGATTCCTTCCTAAAATCGGATATTGCCGAAGAAAGTTTACAGCCTGCCAAAATATGGAGTCCAGTTAAGGTTTTTTCTTTGATTCTTTGGAATATAACGCCCAAAATACTTAGAGTACTTAGTGGAAAACAATAACACCACAATCAGATATGGCGCCCGTCTTTCAATCTCCAGGTTTTGTTTAGACCCAGATTTTGGTCGTCATGACAGCGTGACGTCACACTTTAGAACTCTATAAAAAGTCTTGAATTATATTATTCAATGATCCAGTTTTTGATAATTATCATTAGTAAAAACTAGATGATTGGATAATGCAATTCAAGACTTTTTATTGGCTTAGCCATTATGGTATATCAGCCAATATACCATAATCTACAAATATGGTAAGTGTACGTGTCAGCTTAAAATTAAAAGGGAGCTAAGAATTTAATAAAATTTGATAATTTAATTTAACGTTTTTAATAAAACAATTATTCCACTCGCGCTTGTCGGATATGAGATGATTATAGCCAACTCGGCGCTACGCGCCCCGTTTGCTATCTATCATCTCATATCCAACGCTCACTCGTGGAATATTTGTTAATTATTAAAAACTGAATCATTGGATAATGCAATTCAAGACTTTTTATTGGCTTAGCCATTATGGTATATGAGCCAATATACCATAATCTACAAATGTGGTGGCGTGCGCGTCGAGTTAAAATTAAAAGGGAGCTAAAAAATTTAAGATTTGGTAAGATTTGTCTAATATCTTGGGAGCGTTTTTAATAAAACAATTATTCCACTCGCGCTTGTTGGATATGAGATGATTATAGCCAACTCGGCGCTACGCGCCTCGTTGGCTATCTATCATCTCATATCCAACGCGCGCTCGTGGAATAATTGTTAAATATACTAAAATGAAAAAAATCGAATCTTTCTCGACTATGACATTTTTTGAATTTCGGAATACTCTGGAATAATTTTTTTTCCACAAAGCGGTTTTGATCGAAATAAAATTTAAAAAAATTTATAAATCGTGATATTTCTGGTGTTTATTCTTATGACCGTGTACGAAACTAAAATAAAGAAACCGAAAAAAAAATTCCTGTAAAACAAAGACAGGAGAAAAATAACCCGAATGAAGACAAATAATGACCCTGATCAGTAAAATAATAACATTGGTAATAACAATAATCAAATCCATAAAATATATCATAACATCTTCTCCGTTTTGTTTCCTCATTTCTGTTTCTTAAAAGAGAAACCACCGACAGAAGAGAGAAGTCATATCACCAACGATGAAACGCGCGTAGTTTTTTTTTTTACAAGATATCATATTAGTACAAGGCTTTGCTATCTCCTTTGTTTAACCCGGTGAAAAAACTGTGAGATGATAGTAAAAATAATCTTCAACCTTAACACTAATTTCAAAGATTCACTAGAGTACTAGCAACTAAGAAAGTTATTTAGGGAGAAACTGGCAGAGGAAACGTACACATTTTGTTGTAATGATTTCGGCATATTGTAATAATTTACTCATTTTGTAATACACACGGCAATATCTTATTGTATTTAAGGCGAGTAACGTATTTGGTAATGATGGCTGTAGCATTTTGTAATAATCTTCCGTTTACGCAATTTGTAACAACATCCTAGAGCAAATTGTAATATGTTGCTATTGCAAAAAAATAATATTATTACACAGATAAGGTATTTTTGGTTTCCCTCCTCTGAATAGTGACTTGTCAAGCATAAAGCTTTGAAGGAATAAGGCAAAACACGTTTGAAATAATGGTAACAAAAATGTATACAGCAGTAAATGGCACTTAGAAAAGCGTACTGGCTGTGTACACATTTGGCAAGATCACATTTTTGCGCGCCATATCTTCCACAAAACAACAATGTAAATGAACTTCCATGAAAATACTTGTTTTCCTTTGGAATCTAATGGAGTCAGTGTCACTAAGAATATAACACTGCCGCGTGTTTTTCGCAAACAATCGTAATGAAGAATATTAGATCTCACCTCAAAAAAGGCTCAGAATCAGATTTGTTGCATTGGTGAAGGGTGATTATCGCTGAATTCACTTGAAGGGTCAATGGCAGCTTTGACAAACGTTTAAAAGTCTCGCTTTTGTTGGATGTCACAAAAACCAGGAAAGGGGAATGGAGACTGGAGGAACGAGGAATGGGGAGGGGGAATAGGGAATAAAGAACGGGGAACGAGGAACGAGGAACGAGAAACGACGAACGTGGAACGAAAACGAGGAACAAGGAAAGAGGAACGAGGAACGGGGAGCGAGAGACAGGGAATCGTGGAGTCTGCTGGTCAGACTCTTTTTCCTTGTAATTCGCCATTTTGAAGTGTTATACGGATTACCGCTATACTTTCGAACCTCAGATTCTCGTTTCAGATTTCCTTTTCCCCTTTCCTGATTTTCATAAAATTTACGAATGTAAAATCTCTTTTATAGCTGTTGGATTATCAACGCATCTTTGGTCTGCGCACTAAGCTACTGCTGTTGTTCGGGATGAGTAGACTTCATCTGCTCCAGCCAGTGAATGGACCGATCAATTCGAAACTTTAACGACCATCATCGGCTCCCTCGAGCAACCCATGGGCATTCATTGGACTGTCGTCTGTATCTAGAAAGAAGGGAATTTGAACCTTGCTTGGGTAGGATGGGGAATTTGAACCGATGTGTTGAGCGGAATCCGTGCTTTTAAAATTTTTTCAAGTGGTAGTTTCAAGGTAAAAAGTCTGCTTTCGTGAGCGAATGGCTAGGAAGAAACTTTTCAGATTTTAGAAAGATGCCTATAAGCGAAAAAACCCAACAGTAGCACCAAAAACTAATTCGTGACTTTGCTTAATTCTATAACATACGTTGACAACTCAAAGAATCCTTGAACAGAAAGTTATGCTTAAGTGGGGCATTTGAACACAATTTTGGCCCGTGGGGGGAACGAGAATTTGAACGAATCAATCTTTAAAAGCTCAAATATCGGGGGGTTTAGCCCAGGAGGGATGTGGAAGTTTCAAATTGATCGACGCCAAATGATTTCTTTTATAACTGCGATAAACGTACATAAAAGAAACACTTACGCTAAAACCAGCTAATGAAAAGTTGCACATCCACACTTATAAGGGGTTGTAGTTCGAAAATTGCATAGTTTTTTTTGCTACCCATAACCTACAGTAGGACGCCCGAGAATGGCCGATGAACACAAAGACTTTCCAAACCAGTTTTCAAAGAGTATCATTTTGAAAAAGCACCGACTTTTAGAGGCTCCGTTTTCTGCAAGGACAAGTGAAAAAGGAGGCTTTTAAAAACGTCGACCGAAAAATGTGTCCCACATACTGTTGCTCCTCTCTGTGTTTTCTGGTGTTTTATTGCTGAGGATAGTCACAAATGCATCGCTGTGGATAATCGACAGCAAAACAAAAACACTGAGTTTGGATGAAAATATCAACCTTCCTTCACTGGCATTTTTGAAAACGCCCCATTATGAAACGCCCTTAGTGAAATCTAATACATCGTCAGTGCATGCGAAAGAAGTGAAAATTCCAAACAAATATGGCGGCGCAAATCTTTTTTCGGACTTCGCTACTTTTGTCTTATTTTGTTAGAAGTTTGCCTGCCAGCGTGTATTTGATGTATTCAACGGCCACTGCGTATGCAGGAGACAGAAACGAAGATAAAGAAGACTATTCTCGGCAACACAAAGGCTGCTACACATCTAAAGGAAAAATCCAATTTGAACAAAATCTCACGATAGCGAAAAAAGTGGGAACCCAAGTGAAAGAATATCTGCCTGAAGAAAGGAAAGACTATAAACCTCCAAGGAAAATGATATAATTTAGCCAGAAGTTATGATTAAGTACTTCAAGGTGAGCTCAAGAGGCTGTCTTGACTCCCATTAAATGATTTTCTGATCAGTAAACGTCTGAAAACATCAGATCGTAGGTGCTCGCGCGAGCACACTCAATAGTGCGCGGTAGCCCTAGCGAATCTTCAGCAACTGTCGATGTTATAGAATCCGGATTTTTAAATGCACAAGAACGCGCGTGTGAACTGCTAAATTTACGAAGGCAATTGCATCAAAAATAAGTCCGGTGACCCCTTCCTTTTATTGTTCCAATATAACATTATCAATGAATAGAATCATCAGAAAAAATCCTGGTAAATTCTACGGAAGGAAAGTTTGCACCGTGAGAAAATTGGCTTTTTCTATATTTTATGAAACTCCGCCTCGTAGAATCTTTCTTAAATCTTTGTGCATTATCACTATTATTTGAGCAACAAGCTAAAAAATGAGTCTGAATACTCCTTTGGAAATGTTGCCATGGAAACCAATGGTGACGAAATGACATTTTGGATAATCAATGATTATATAATTCAACCTCGTAAAAGTGTTCAACTGGCCTTGGTCAGTCTTTTTGTTGTATTCTTTTATATTTACAAACCATCAAAAAGATGGAACTGGTACTAGCCACCTCAAGTTATTAGCATCTGATTGGTTGAGAGATTGGCGTGTGTTTTCATGACCAGTCACAAAGCGAAGTAAGGAAGAAACAGAGCCAGCTAGGATTACACTCGACACTCAATTGAACATTACTCCATCAGTAACACTAGCAAAACAAAGTAATGAGCTTCAAGATAGGCTCGGATAGCAAATTTCGTAAGTGATAGCCGTTATTTATCGCCGGGCGGGGAGAGGGGGGTTGGAGGATTTTCTTGGTTTTTCCATAAACTTCAGTCGATTCTCCACTAAGGCGTTGAATAATTTTTATGACTCTTCTCTCATAGGCAGTTAATTTTCAGTCAATTTTCTATAGTCCCCCCCCCAGACATTGATTTTTAACGCAGACAGAATTACCCACACTCTTAAATGTGTTCGAGACTGCCTACGAACTTCAATACAGTGAATGCTACACTGGTACTATTCGTCAATAAGTTACAATAGAAGGATATCAGTACTGTATATCCTTAGATAGAGCCTTTCAATCACTTATATCCGAAAATTACACAAATTTTGTCATGACAATAGGATGTACTACAGTTGCTCTCTATTGTAAAAATAATGTGGGCTTGAAAATATTTGATTCTCATGCAAGGGATATTTATGGTAGAGGCCATCCTCAAGGTACATGTGTGCTGCTTGAAGTATCATCACAGAAGAGCTTAGTACAATATTTTCAGAGTATCCATAACAATGATATATTTGAGTTGAGAGGGGTTAAAATTAATCAAGTTCAAAATAGCACCCTTTTTTCAGTCATGGCTGTGAAATAGGCAGTCCCCTAAAGATAACTCCAGATGTGCGATGTTGAAAGCCCGAGTTCACGCAGCTATGCGTCTAGTTCTTTCTATATGCGATGTAACGGAGCCATTTATTTTTCCAAATTATTTTAGTTGCGCCAAGAGCTTTTAAACTCTTCTAATATTTGTCAGACAGAATAAATATGTAAATTCATTCAGGAAAAGTGAAAATAACAGGCGAAAGCCACAGATCCGTAAGAGAACGACACCTCAGCTTTTAAAACAAACACATGCCGCGTTCAGTTTCCTGGTCGTTTGATAAGTGAAACCAGAAGTTGGAAACTGAAAGAAAAACTTAACCTGTCAATTTTAACCACAAATAGATAAGCACTCTCGTCTAAGCGTGAGGTGAAGAAGGCTGGATATTCACTGAGTTCCTTTTCTTAGCGTTTGTAACGATTATAATCGATATTGTGCTCCTAAAATTTGACTTGCCTTATGTCTTATTTAACCCTCCACCCGACAGAGTTGATTCACAAATGGCTTCTCGTTTTCAGCATCAAAACATTATCATGCGAACAGGTGCTGAGAATACACAAACTTATCAGATTAAGGATGCCATCTTGATCGAACATCAAATTCTCTACGCTGAAGAAAAATTTGGTACCAAGGGGGAAAAATTGCGAATCAGATCTTGGAGATGAAGGTTTAAGGGTTCAAGAGTTTAAAGTTTAAAGTTTAAGATCTATGTCAAACTTTGCAACAGAAAGTCTTCCTCAATATCTGAGATTGTTTGGATCTCTTGTATTCCTAGTCTATCACTGATTAAAACAAGTTTCCGTAAAAATGTTTTGATTGTTTAAAAATAGAAAATAATTTTTTTTTAATTTTAGTTTGTTTCTCTTTTTCAGCTGCTTTCCATATAAACAGTCCGATAAAGTTCGATGCGTTCAGTTCGCGTGACTTCAGAAATCAAAAGCAAGAAATTGAAATAAAAATCTGCAAAAGAAAGATGAAGGCAAATAACAAGAGTCACGCGGGTGAAGAACAAATTGTTAACTTGATCGATTAAAAAAAGTGACAGAGAATCTCAGTTAAATTATTTAGACCACTGAAAGAACAAATCGTCAGCAAGTCTAAGAGCGTCTCAGTGGGGTGATGATGTTTATGGCCAGCGGTTGGAATTTCGGGCATATTACCGCTAACGGTTAATTACTTTTGGTTGTGATGGACAAAATAATTTTTATGGCTAGTTTTTTTCTACGCTCAACGGTTAATCTTTTTTGTCGTTTTACGGCTAACGGTTAAACCCATCGAGAACCTCGTTTCAAAGATTGCTTTCCCGTTTAAATCCTCTACCCCCGAATATAACCAAGTTTTTGTCAGAATTAAGAAAAAAAAAAAGAATTATATATTAACACAAAATCAAGCACACAGATTACGAGAATAACGAAAAGTATAAAATAGGGGAGTAACTGATAATACTTGAAGCAGCACGCATGTACCTTGAGGAGGGCTTCTAACATAATCGTCAGCCCACGCACTTTGTAACAACACCCTAAGCAAATTGTGCGATGTTGCTCCTGCAAAAAAGATCATTATTACACAGTGTAGGTATTTTCGGCTTTTCTCTTCCACAAAAAAGGTTTGTCAAATATTTTTATGGTCCTTGTCTCGTTGGCAGTTATTGGTCAGTCAATTTTTTATAGTCCCTTCCTTATTCATACTCTGATGGCGACAGCTGAGCCCCACTGTTTCCCCGCTAAAACTCATGTGACCCTCCAAAATCCTCCACCCTGCTGCCTCCCCTTGTTAAAAATAATGAAGTGTCTTTTAGATGACAGAAGGATAAATAAAAAATTTTAAATTGGTTCATATTAACACTGATTGACCTCCCCTGATTCGTTTTACTGATGTTTCATCTGCAAGCGATTGAGATAAAATGTATCAAAAGTATCTCGGATTTAGAACTTCGCTTTTCGATTCATTGAGTTGACCGTTAGATTTATTTCACAGGACACTTATTTTTTCAACCACCACATGGGCTTATTTTGGGCAGACAGTGAAACCTACAGATAGAATGATTTTGTTAAACATCCTTTAATGAAAGATGAAAAATTTATATTTTCTTATATGGGACGCAACAGAGTCATTATTTTTCCGAATTACTTTAGTTACGCCGGGAGCTGTTATTTTCTCCATATATTATCTGACACAATGAAAACGTTAATTCATTCGGGAAAAGTGAAAATAATGAGCGGAAGCCATTGAACTATAAAAGAAAGACAGCTCACCTTTTAAAACAAACACGTGCACGTTTTGTATCCTGGTCGTTTGGTTAGTGCCAGAAGTTGAAAACTGAAAGAAAAACTAGTCCCGTCACTCTTGAATGTAAACATGCGTTCTTGTCCAAGCGCGAGGTGGATATTCGGCGAGTTTCTTTTTCTAAGCGTTTGTAATGATCGAGACTAAGAGGTAATCCATAAAGAACGCCAAAGAGGTTACCACCTAGCCCTTCGTGGCTCAATTCAGTGCAGAAGAGGGTTAATTCAGTGCAGAAGAGGGCTAATTCAGTGTAAAGATAGAAACAAACCAAACATTCTGGTTGGTCAGAATGATTGGTCAATGTCAAAGTCAATGTCACTTGCAGGGTTTGAATAAATTATTTTTGCACCTGAAGCGCGTGCTTTTCTTTTGAGTAGTTATAAGAAACTACCTCGTATTTTTCATGTATATTATTAATACATAATCACATGATTTTCTCGTGCAATTTGGAATAAATAAGCACTTGTAAATTTTTTCAAAGACCACAAATTGCACTTGCCCTACGGGCTCATGCGATTTTTTAGTCCCTAAAAAAATTTACTCGCGCTAAGTTATTCCAAATTGCACTCGAAATCATGTGATTACCTGTAAAAGTTGCACTCCACTCAGTTCAATTACCATTGTTGATTAACAAATGGTAAACAACACAGCTCACGCTATTGAGTTATGATGAGCGCGGGAGGTTGCTAAGCACAAAAGAAGCGTCAGAGTCGCGCGAGGCGATAGCCGAGAGCGACTCAGCAAACCTCCCAAGTGCATCCATAACTCAATAGTGTACGCTGTGGTGTTTACCATTTGTTTTATAACATAACATTGATACATTGCAACAAAAGAGTTCCCTTTTATTTAACAAATCTTACATGATCAGAAAAAACAAGCGCGCGGAAAAATAGTCTTAGCATTTGCTTACGTCAGCAGCATACACCCATGGGCCAATAGTAGATGCTGAATTAACCAATCAGAGCGCGCGCTCTGCCTTAGTTATGTTATAAAATTTGATTTGCCTTATTTAAACCCTACATGTCAGAGTTGATTTACAAATAGCTTCTCCTGTTCAATATTAAAAGCATTATCATGCAAACAGGTGATGAGAATACGCAAAGTGATCAGATGTATGTGACCAAGAAGGGAGAATTGCTCATCCGATCTTCGAGGTGAAGGTTTAGGGGTAGCAAAAACCAGTTTATTTTGTTTACAAATCTATGTTCGCGTCAAACTTTATGACGGAAAATTTTCCTCAATTTCTGAGATCGTTAGGATCTCTTGCATTCCTATCACTAATTAGATCAAGTTTCCATATAAATTATTTTAGAATGTTTAAAAAAGGAAAATCATTTTTTTATATTTTAATGCTTATTAGCTGCTTACCTTTCAAACAAACCGTTGAACTCGGCACGTGGCACGTGCCGAGTTTGATGCGTTGTTCGTGTGACTCCAGAAACCAAAAGCAAGAAATTGAAGTAAAAACCTGTAAAGAAAGATGAATGCAAATAGCTAGAGTCACGCGAATGAAGAGCAAAATGATAACTTGATCGATAAAAAAAAAAAAAAATGACAGAGTATCACAGTTTAATTATTTAGACCACCGAAACAACAAATCGTCAGCAGGTCTAGGCGGGTCTCAGTGGGGTGGTGGTGTTTATGGCCAGCGGTTGGAATCTCGGGCATATCACGGCAAGGGTTAATTATTTTCGGTTGCGATGAACAAGATAATTTTTATGGCTAGTTTTTTCTACGCTTAACGGTTAATCGTTTTTGTCGTTTTACAACTAACGGTTAAACCCATCGAGAACCTCGTTTCAAAGAATGCTTTCACGTTTAAATCCTCTATCACCAAATATAACCAAGTTTTTGTCTGAATTAAGAAAAAAGGGAGCGTGGATGAATAATTTTTTAAGCTACTTACCAAACAACAAACGTAGAAGTTTCCAAGTTTAGTATCCTGATCGTTTTATGAACGAAACCAAAATAAAAAAACCGTGCCTGTAAAACAAATATTTATGAAAATAACCAGTGCCATAACAATTTTTGAACTTGATCTTTAATAAAACAAATATTAACCCTTGAATTCCCATGAGTGATCAGGATAGAATTTCTCCTAAGAATATCACCACAAAATCAAACACACAAGTTATGACAATAAAGAAAAGTGTCAAATAGGGGAGTATCAGTTGACCTAGTACCAAATTCTCCTAACTGACTTCATAAGAATTATATGGCAGACAGTAGGGAGAATTATCACTGAAATAATGGGACTGAAAGAAAATATGCTAAGGATGAAAATATCGAATCTTTGTCCGCTTGTGAGATTGTTTGAAAGTCGGAATCCTCTGTCATAATTTTTTTTCACGGGGTCTCGATTTGAAATATCTGATTTTCAGTTTTCAGAGACGAGAGAAGAACATTAGTCAAGTTTATTTATCAACCTACCTTACAAAATATATAAATCGTGTCTTTTTCGGTGTTGATTCTGAACTTAAAAAAACTTGATCTCAAAAGACAGATTACTAGTTATCAATATACTAAGATGAATAAAAAATCGAATCCTTCTCGACTTATTAATTTGTTTGAAATTCGGAATCCTCTCCCATATTTTTTTTTTCACAAAAAAAGTTTCGATCCAAAATATTTGAATTTTCAGAGACGAGTGAGAAAAATTTAAAAACAAAATATATACAAATCATGTTTTATTCGGTGTTAATTCTGAACCTATGACACAGGAAACTAAAATCCATAGACTGAAATAAAAAAATTTCCTGCTAAACAAAGATTGAAAAATAACCCGAGTGAACACAAATTACGACCCTGATCAGTTAAATAATAAGTACAGTAAAAACAATAATCAAATCCCTGAAAAATATCATAACATCTTCTGCGTTCTGTTTCGTTTCTCTTTCTTGCGAGGAGAAACCTCCAATAGAAGAGAGAAGTTAATCACCAACGATGAAACGCGCGTAGTTTTTTTTACAAGATATCATGTTAATACAAAGCTGTGCTACCTCCTTTGTTTAACTTGGTGGAAAAACTGCAAGAAGACTATAAACCAGTCTTAATCCCTTACACCAATTTCGAAGATTTTAAAATAGCTACTAGGAAAGCAATTTAGGGGGAAACTAGCAGAGAAAAAGTACGCATTTTGTAGTGATGGTTTCGGCATTTTGTAATAATTTGGACATTTTGTAATACACATGGCGGCATCATTTTGTGATAAAGGTGAGTAACGCTTTTTGCAATGAAGGCTGTGGCATTTTGGAATAATCGTCGGTCTACGCAATTTGTAAAACATTGTACAGCAAATTGTAATATGTTACTCCTGCAAAAAAATTATTACACAGATTGGGTATTTTCGGTTTCCCTCTTCTGAATAATGACTTGTCAAGCATAAGGCTTTGAATGAATGAGGCAAAACACGTTTGCAATGGTATATGTATACAGCCGTAAATGGTACCTAAAAAAGTGCACTGGTTGTGCTACACATTTGACAAGATCCCATTTTGCGCGTCATATCCTCTACAAGACAACAATGTAAATGAACTTCCGAGCAAACACTTGTTTTCCTCTGGAATCTGATGGAGACAATATTATTAAGAATGCACCACTGCCCTGTCTTTTTCGCAGACAGTTGTAATAAAGAATATCAGATCTCACCCCAAACAGGCTCAGAATCCGATCTGTCTCTTTGGTGAAGGCTGATTTTCGCTGAATTCGCTTGAATACGTGCTGTATGTGGATCAATGGAAACTTTGACAGACGTTTAAAACTTTCGCTTTTGTTGGATGTTACTAAAACCAGGAATGGGGAATGGAGAATAGAGAACGAGGACTGGGGAAGGGGAATGAGATTGAGGAACAAATAACGGAGAACGAGGAACGGGGAACGGGAAACGGAGAACGGGGTAAGGGGAACGGAGAACGAAGAAAGGAGAGTGGAGGAACAGGGAACGGGGAACGAGATATTTGGAACGGGGAACGAAGAACACAGAACGGATACAGAAGGAAGGGGAACGGGGAACATGGAACGGGCTACGAGAAACGGGAAATGAGGGATTATGGTGCTAAGACCCTTTTCCCTTTGTCGTCCGCCATTTTGAAGTGTTATACGGATTACGCTGATTAATGATTACGGTTCCTGATTCTTCATCATCATCATCATCATCATCATCTTTATTTAAACACGGTAAAATATATCAGGCATTAACTATTTAATATAAAAACTGCAACTAATTACGAAAAACTATGTATACTATGTATAAACTATGTATATTAGTCTAATTTAAAATATTATTGACTATTACAGAAGGTAAATTAAATTAAAACCTGTTTTACAGGAATGCCGTGTCGGAATTAATTAGCAATTGTCGAAAATTAGCCAGAGATGTTGCTTGCCTAGCAGCTGGGGGTAGGCTGTTCCAGACGACTGCGCCACTATAACCAAAGCTATTTTAATAATAATTAGTACGTCGCAAGGGAATAGCAAGCTTATTTTTAGAATCGCGCAAATTGTAAGAAGTAATCACATTACTCCTCTGAATGAATTTTGTGGACAAATAATTGGGTGTGAGGCCATTTAAGAACCTATAGATCATCTTAGTCTTAAGTTTTTGACGTCGAGTTTCTAAATTGTCCCAGCCTAATTCTGTAAGTAGTTGGTTGGCGTCAGCATCATAACTAGAATGAGTGAGGACGCGGATCGCCCGATTTTGCAGTTTCTGTAATTTGTCAGATAATGTTTTAGCACAGTTACCCCAAACAACACTACAATAGTCGAAGTGCGATTGGACTAACCCATGATAGATGTTTTGTAAATTTGCAGGAGGAACACAGTGACTTATTCCTTTCATAGATCCAATACCAGAAGAGATATTTTTAGATATGGCGTTGATATGATTACTCCAATCATACCGAAATTATGACTCATCTCATCATACGGATGATATCGAATCCAAAATCGTTTCCTCCAATCGTAAGAGTCAATTTAACATCCCTGGTGACGGGCTCTACCGAAACGACAGGAAGAAGGGAGGAGTAGGGATCTTAGCTTACGTATCTTCTGAGTCAATTTGTAAAAGAATCACGCTAGCAAAGAGCTACAAAACCATCGAGCCTATCGTATTAGACATCCAATTAAATAACAACAACAACAATTAATATTCCTTGATAAAAGTAATAAAAGTGGGATAATTGCCCCGCAAATAGCTAAAAAGCTAATCGTGGCGGGGCAAGACAAGTACCTGAATAACATAAATCGTCTACTATCTAAGGACAAGGAGTCGTTATTTACACAGTCACACAGTCACAGAGTCACACAGAAAAAGATAAGAAGACATTTAAACTTACAAGGTGTATCTATGCACCTTTTTTTTCAATGATCATGAAGATCTGAATATAGTTATCTTCTTTTTCTAACATATCAATTAGTAATTTGCGAAGGACTTTTTTTGAAAGCTTTTTTTTCTTCTTTCGTTATACAGCTTGCAATTAGTATCTTATTCCACAGCTTTACTCCTATCCGAGAGAAGGAATTGTTTTGAATTTCTAGTCTCCAACTTTTAACATAAAAACTTTCCAGACGTAAACGATCGTGTGTTGTATGCATGAATATTAGACGTTTTCTGAAATGTATATAGTATGTTGATATCGTGCATTAGGGTTGATACGGACTCGTAATAAAGAAAAGTTATCGGAAGCACGTTTGCTTTAAGAAATAAAGGAATTGCATGGTCATGCCAAACTGCGAAGTACAGCAGACGAAGGGCTCTTCTCTGAAGAATAAGAATTTTGTTAAGATAAGTCTTGCATTCCTGACCCCAGGCGGCAAGACCATAAGTTAAATAAGAGTGGATTAGTGACTTATACATATTCAGTAGTATTTGTCGAGGTACAGAGTGGCGTAGCTTTGCAAGTAGCCCAACAGTTTTACTCATTAATGTCCAATATTGCGTGTTGGGTTGAATGCCCCTTTCGAAAGTCGTATTGTAAGGTATACAAAAGTTCGTGTTTCTTTATGTAGCTTGTCAATCTATTAAAAGCGGAAAGAAATGATTGAGATTGGCCTTTATAGACCTCCAAAAATCTTTACATCATCGTATCGACAACAGCTCGAAGAAGAGCTAACCACATATGCAATTAGGCAAATCTACAAAGGCAACTATAATTGTATTGCTTGGTGACTTGAGTCTTGATCGTCTTGGACTAGCAAGAAATGAAGGAAAACTCTACTTTAAACCGACCAGAGTTCAGAAAATTGGAGAGCAAGTGGGTAAGACACTCATAGATGTTATTCTTACCAACCTGCCTGATAGTTTCACCAAAAGCAGCGTGTTTGATCCAGGGCTGAGTGACCATGCCCTTGTCTACGCTTTTATAAAAGGGTGGCCAGATCAAAAGCAGAAGTAGTGAATTTTCGGTCAAGTAAAAGCTTAGATGAACAGGAATTTAAGGAACCGGCTTAGCAGCCTCCCCATGGCATGTCGCTGAACTTTTAGATGATGTTGACGATTGGTCTGAATTTTTCAGCGTACAGTTACAGGACATTGTAGACGAACATATGCCATGCAAAAGAATGCGTGTTAGAGGCGAAGATGTGCCATATACAGGGGCGGATCCAGTAGCTTTTGATTGGGAGGGGGGGGGGATACAAACTTTGGTTCAGAAGGGATTGTTGGACTCTTGAGGCAAATTACTTCTCCCCACAGCCCCCACGCCCCCCTCCCACCAGTCGCGGTTGCACGTTATAATTCCTTGGCCGCTTACCGTTTACTTGGATTCATTAAAAAGGTCAGCCAGTTAAAAAATGATATACGATCCTGTCAATGTACGAATTTCAGTTTCAAAGTTGTAAGCGTCAGGCCTGTTCCCCTGGATCCGCCACTGCATATATATGTGAGAACTGAGTGGAAGGAGGCAATTAGACGAAGAAGACAAGCACTCAGAATATTTTATACACCTGTCAGACGTAAAGCCATTAAAGATTATTGGAAGACTAAGTCTGACGACCTCAGGAATAAGCCACACAAGTTCTATAAAACATTCATGCCTTTTCTTGGTCAAAAAAGTTAAAGAATCCTCAGAAATGAAATTGAAGATTAATGTTAATGACTCGATAATCACCATTCAGCTAGATATTACAGAGACTATGAGAGATTATTTCTCGACCATTGCAGACGACATCGGCCCTGCCAACGACGTGACGGATTCCACGCTGAAATTGATCCCAAGAAAGCGCCCGGGGTAAGAGACTATTCCACCTAAAGCTTTTAAAATAGGCTCGGCTGAGCTCGATGTGCCCTTATTTGATCTTTATAACCGTTGTATTGTGAGAATTGGAAGAGATGTGAGTGGGTGCCCGTTCATAAAAAGAACGACCGATTGAACATGGAAAATTATTGTCCAGTAAGTGTGCAGATCATGGTAAACAAAGTTTTCGAAAAGCTCCTTGCTAATCAAATCACAGCGGAATTTAATGAACGGCTCAGTGATTACCTTACAGGATACAGGAAAAGGCACAGTTGTGAAACAATCCTTCAAATGTTAAAAGGGAAATGGAAGAATGTACTTGATGATGGGGAAAGTGTCGGCAAAATAAGGGAACATAACTATAGATGGATTTGAAAGAACGATCAGGAAAATAGACCTTGCTAAACGAATTTCCTCAATAACTGCGGTAATTGCATACTTTGTAGTTCTTAATATAGTTATTGGTCACTTTATAGTTACTTTTATATAATACATTTAGTAGAGATATTTTATTGTAAACTTAAATTTGTATTGTTTTTGGCTTATACATAGGGTGGGATATGATATAGGGGAATTATATAGGGGAACATAGGGGGGTTATCTGTTTTTATTAACACTGTGGATAGGTGTCCTTATTTAGTGGGGAACTGCTTTTATCTTGACACGGTAATAGAGTTATTATTATCGGACTCGAACGCACAGGGCTCGTGATCTTCTCGCGAGTTCGCCCCGCGTTTAATTTTCTCACGCAGGAATAAAGCCGAGAACTGAGACCCTTTCCTTAATTATTCGTGGTATTTCATAAATTTTGCTGATTCTTAGACACCAAATAGGATTTGGGAAAATTTCTAGATAACCGCTGAAATATTTTCTTGTTTTTACTGCTGGCTTAAGACTTTCGTTTCACCACCTGAGTTCTGCAACATAACGTAACAGCTCTGTTCTCCAGGCTTCTTAGAGTTTTAGTCACTGCACTGAAAGAAAAGTGGTTCTTAAACTTTCGCTTTCTATTTTCATTTCCTCTTTTAACCCTTTAAATCGTAAGGTTGACAGGCTTCTAATTTCTCCTTACAGTATCACCCTTGAATCAAATGTAAAGGTTATGAGAATAATGGAAATGATCACCAAGTTACTGTAAGAAGCTCCTGATTATCAAACAAATTCTCCTTGTGGTTACCATAGGAAATGTACAGAGATTAGAGTGGAGAATATAGATATCAATGCAGAGGTGTAAAGGGTAAGAACGGAAGGGGGAGTGGGCTGAAGGTTCACTTTCAACAAACGGGCGAGAACAACGAAAATTCCTGAACAATCCCAGCATCTGTAGGCCGCATACGAATAACATAAATTTAAAGTAAGAGTTATTTTCCAGATCCAGAATCCAGAGACATTGAAAGAAACATAGTTTTAATTTACATTTAAGCTTTCTAAAATGTAGACGAAAGATCTGATCGCGGGAGCTCGTGCTGATTATGAAAATGCAACAACAACAAAAATAAATAAATAAAACTTGGGCAACCTGTATTTCTCAAATAGCAGATTATTAGCAGATCCTCCGTTTCAGTGAAGTCCGTCGCGCGAGCAAAAAAAACTTCTCAGTGAAAAAAACTTGATGTTAGCTCACTGCGGGTAGATGTGATTTTTTTTACTCGTGCAACAGACTTCGTGTAAAAGGGACGCTGCTCGTAGTCTAAAAGTAAGAAACCAATATCTTTATCTCTGATCAAAGATTTGTCTTTCTACAGTTCGCCTTTACGATACAAACACCGGGCAGTGTTTTGTAGCGGCAAACACTCGTGAATATCGCACAGGATCTATTAATATGGTTACCCATCAGACATTCTTAGCCCAGGGACTGATTCCCCCCTTTATTCCCCGTACAAACCATGGAACCATGGACCCCCCCCCCACAATTCCCCGTCCCCTTCCTGGGTGGTAAATAATGACTCATTTGTTACAGACAGAACACTGCCTCACTTACAGCACAATGATTGATACTGCTTCCAACTCGAGAGAAAAATAAATTTGTTTTATTCACAGTAAATTTTGATTTCTGGGGTCGCATGGGGTTGACAATGATCCTTATATTGTAGAATAGACATTATTAAAAACTGGATCATTGGATAATGCAATTCAGGACTCTTTATTGGCTTAGCCATTATGGTATGTGAGCCAATATACCATAATCTAATATCTGTACTCATGAATTGCTCCTTTGACGCGGAAATCAGTGAAATCGTATCGAGTATACAAAGTTAGAGCGAGTTCCTTTAGACCTCCCGAACTCGTATCGCGTTGGCATCAATTATAAGTACAGGAAGAAGTCTTAAAATCTGCTCGATAAATTTGTTTCATACTTTCTGAGAAGTTCAAGAAATTCGGGAGCTTTCCTACAAAGAAACTAAAATGGTAGGTTACCGACTTAGTTTTTCAGATAATTTGTAATAACTGATTATTTGAATGTCTGTTTGTGGACCTTACGTCTTTCCCAACAATATAGTTGCAAAGATGTTTATAGTTTGCCCACACGATTAAGCTCTTTTCTTGTAACCTGTCATCGTTTCAAAAACACCACGGCAACGGAAAACCTTTCCGAGCCTCCTTAAACACCTTTGTTGTCCAACCACACCTGTATTGTTTTTAACAGAGAACACTTGCGTCCCATGTATTTGCCTAGTGGTTGTTTTGATGACATTCAGGCCACACCTCATAAACTTCGTGATCCCTCGTGGACCCCAGGTCAGCCGGGTTAGCGGAGAAAGTTTGCTCCAAATCTCAACACGAAACATACTTATGAAGAATTGTAGAGGGTAACTGAAATGAAAAAGAAAAGGCATCCTGCATAGTAGTCTTTCAAATTTCTTTTTAGCCAACAGGGAGTCGTGCAGAGGCATGGGGCGAAAGCAACCAAAAATTAGGAGCAGGCCGAGGGGAGGAGCTTATTTACCCAGCCTTTACCATGTTTTTGTATATACAAGCGTGGTACATCGAGCATTCGGTTTACTTACAAAACACTTTGTCGTTGTCGTATGAAAAAAAATGGACAATAAATTTGAAAATGAAAACGGAATAGGAATATAGAGGCAAGACCGATACAACGTAGATAAGTTTTAAGACGGAGCACTATATTTCGGCTGGCCAAACCAGCCTTCTTCAGGTGCCTGAAGAAGGCTGAAGTTCTTCTGGTGCCTGAAGACGTTGTATCGGTCTTGCCTCTATATCTATATTCGTTACTTTGGGCCGATTAGATCATGGCTGATCCAACGTACAAGAGTAGGATTATCGCCCACGGTTGCTTGCTGAACATTTCAAAAAGAATAGGGCTTAGTGATAAAAGGTCAGATCGATTGAAGGTATGAGCTGAGACTAACATGATTCACTTAACAATTTTATGTCGAGCTTATAAGTGGAAAACACTAAAAATTGTACATTGCTAGTTTTATTAACACCATACGTAAATGACATTGGTTACTGTTGCGGAAAATCATATTTTAGAGTCAGCTTTGTATATAAAGCAATGATTTTGCATGCATTCTTGGGAACAGCAGAAATGACTTAGAAAAAACATTCAAAGTACAGTGTTCATTCCGTGTAATTGGGGCATAAATAAAAGGTTCTCGTAAAATAGACCCCTTATTTTATACTACAGAAGACAAGCAAAAAGTAATATGGGTACCCCGGTTAAAAATACATCGATAACTCTATTAATTAATACCAGTCCTGATTTAAAGGAAAAAGTTATGTGAACAAAATAAAAGTAGTCTGTACCACTAGGCATGCCTTCACGGTTTAGACTGGGAGTCCCGAAGTTTTTTAAACATGTATTCTAATATCTTATGACGATAAGCCCCCACCCACACCAACCCACACCGTTCTGTTTTCACTCAGCGGCTGACCAGCGGTCTGTGTATGAGGTAAACATGGCGATCCCTAACTGAACACCGTTCTTGTCGATCAGAAAATCAAAATACCAGCATGATATTGCCTCGAAGAAGCATTTGTGTTATTTGATTCGTACTTCACATTTGAGTCCAAGCTTGGGTGACACAGGTTATTTCTTATGGTGGACTGACGAGGGGAATTTGAACACTAGTTGTGTTTGAATTGTTGGAAGAAATGGTCGCATGGGAATGTAAGAATGGTAAGTATTACGAATAATTTCACATTTTGCTGCTTGAATAGAAAGTAAAGTTTATTCGAATTGCTTGCATGTATTTCTGACGGTTTTAGATCTACCTGCTCGATTTGTGTCTGCAACGCTTCATGTTGATAAGTCCCTCAAAATGGCGGCCAAACTTGGAGATTGCCAAAAATTAGGTAAGTTCGTGGAGTTATAAAGCTTTCGTAAAGGTCGGGCCGCAAAGTTTTTTTCTGTAGTTACCTTTTCTATGGCATCTACTTCCTAACTATGTTAGTTGGATCAGTTAAGAACGCCTCACTTTTTCAAAAATTTACCTTGAATTTGATCGGTTTTCGCGTGTGTGACTTAAGCAAATCGATAAGGTGTCATTCAAGTCTTCCTGTTTCCTTGATTGAAATGTGAGTCACGAAAGTCGCCTCGATGGATAAGATAGAATTAATATACATGGCTGTGGGATTTGGTTTTTGCTGAGTTCCGTAGTTTCTTTTAAATTGTCCTCCAAAGTTGTCTCAAATTAAAGTCTTGAAAAGTGTCACGACAGGCCTTCGCTCGAGTGAAATTTCATTTCCGTAAAACTTTGAAAAATAAAGAGACCCGATCAAATGGATTGTGGTTTTAGTATAGGCACATGAATGTCTTACAACACACAAGAAATGAGGGAAATCTGTGTCTCAAGCAAAATTGACCGGACCGCTTTTACAGAGACACACTCTTAATTTTGTAAAGGCACACCTCGGTGGAGAGGTTAGTTACATCGGGCACATTAGAGTAGTTATGTACAGGTACACCAGAGTGGAGTGGTAGTTATGTGCAGGTACACCAGGGTTGTGTTGATTCAGGGGTGATATTGTAAGAAGGACTTGGATGCCAGTTACTCCCTGTGGTCAGAGGGTCAAAACTTCTGAATTTTTGTTCATATTTTTGAAAATTTTTGCATTTTCTGCATTTGTAACATGTTTGTTTCCATACTTAAAAATTGTGAAATTTCTACAAAGCTTTGTGTATGTAGTCCTGATTCTCTTGTTCTCTGTGAAATAATGTGCTTGCACATGTGGGTGAGATGATTTTAAATAAAAATTTACACTAACTGGGAGTCAGAATGGTAATAAATGTAACTACATGTATGCCCATGTGGCAATGTTCTCCTTTTCAGGCAGTAGAAACTGGTAGAGTTTAATGCCTTTGCCTCTTATTAAGGCCTAAAATCACTTGGAATTATTGAAAATGTAACAGGCATATTTAAAACGATTGTTTTACTAGTTTGAAAATTTTTTTTGACTTAATTATCATACTTGAAATGAGGAGATCGACTGAGTCAGATTAAATATTAGTAACTCTGTGCAATTGGTGAATTTGAATTTGGGGAAACTACCCAGTTTCTATTCATCTGCGAAAAGAAGTTAATGAAATGGAATATCTAAGTTGCATTTTCTTCTGTATACTGAATCAGTGCTTGACTTTAAAAGTGCAATTATGGGCTATTTGTTCACTAACGGTGTTTTATTTCACTGCAAGAATTTTGAGTTATTCTATGTAAGGATAGCTCAGTGTTGGCAGCCTTTTAATTGTATTTGTTGAATGGAAAGAGCACATCATGTTTTTGTTTTAGAATTATATTAGTGTGGTAAACATTCTCTCTTATAGAGCACTGTCTTGCTTAGTTGGTATGATCCTTTTCTAAGCCCTTGCTCAAAATTAATGAATCTTCAAGTACACCTCAAATGGTTTAAATATCTGTTTTTGAGTAGTTCTTGGGAAAATACATATAATTAAATTTTTTGTGTTTTTACTAACAATAAAACTGAAAGGTGGTACACTTGTAGCTAGACTTAAAAAAATACTGCCAATTTCAAACAGTCCATGGCTCAGAAAGGAGGATAGCATTGTTACTCAATTAAATCATTATGTCGGTGTTGCTTTTAATAATTAATTTTTGAAACAGAAAAAGTCTCAATAATGTAAAAAGGCTAAATCATTTTCAAGATAATTTGGTTTTGTCAACTGAGTTCATAATGTAAATTGTCCACCATAAACGATTTTTTAAAGCTGAAGTTTTGACTGCAAGCTCGTCGTCACGCAGCAATACATTTTATTTAGGACTAACAGCCCATACCCCCTTTATTCAATCATAAAGTCTATTTCAAGGTGATCCTGTAAGACTCAAACTTATCTGGGTAATTCCACAGTATTTTGGACATAGAGCTTTAAGAAATAAAATTGACTAAAAGGACTATTAAGCTCTATTTCTGTACTGGTTAAATGCCTAATTTGTATAAAATGATACTTTTGAGATGTCAGCACTGTAATTCTGTGTCATAAATTATCATAAATTAACCTTGATACCAAAAAAGCTGTCACGGAGGGGACATACAATAAATAAATATTGTAGATCTGTCTTGAGAAGAAATCTAATAATAACTGTCAGGACATTAAGTTGTTTACCCAGACTTCCTATGTTATTAAATTTGTTTCTTGGCTTTGTGCAAAAGAGATGTAATGCTTTGTCCAACATTGAATTGTCCCCTCCGTGACAAAAATACCCACAAAAATTATGATCTTTCTAAAATAAATGGGGATAACTGTAGAAACTTCTGTTAATTATTGAAGTATGGGCTGACAAACTCAAAAGTGGTAAAGAGTTTCCTCCCCTTCCTTTTCCTTTGAATTACTTTAAAAAGATAAAAATGTCACGGAGGGGAACTTTTGTCACAGAGGGGACTTTTATGTCACAGAGGGGACATTACTGTCACAGAGGGGACATCACTGTAATGAAGAAAATTTAACTGTCATGGAAGGCAATGCAACAAACTATACTCTCCTCACTTAAAAGAGAAATTAATGTAACTATTGAGTTTAAAATTCAAGTTAATTTACGTCAAAAGTGGATGTGAGTAGAACATTTTTTTACTGTCAAAAAAAGAGTTGCACATTTCATGACTAATAGATGAACAAAAAGTAAAGGATTCTGGGATTGTAGGCTCTGAGCACGATCACCACAGCACTGGCAGTTGCTTTAGAGCTGAAATGAGTTCTAAAGAGAGGACAAAGAAATACAGAGAAAGATTGAAAGAAAATGATGAAAATTATGAGATGGTTAAAAAGAAAGATTGAGACCGAAGTTTCATGTTGATCATTCTTGTCTTTTTTCCCCTTCAATTCATCAAGAACAAAAAACACTTTTTCTATATGAGTGCAGCTGGCAGTTTTGTCAAGCCCACCCACCAAAGAGCTGTCTGTAAGATGTGGAGTGCATTGCTTGTGGCAGATAATCAGCCTAGTCCAGGGGACTGGTCCTTTCATGTAAACAGTTCTAATGATAGACAGCAACAAGAAACAGATTATGATTGTGGTGTGTTTGTTTGCATCATGTTTGCAAGAGCCCTTGCTCTTTCCTGTCCTCTTGTCCTTAACAAGGACAAGGTGGATGTAAGGGAATCCATTATTCCTGATCTCCATGTTCAACATCTCAGCCCAGTACCATTTAAGGGGGTTGAGGTGAGGATGTACTTTGCTGTAGACTATGTCACAACTTTTTACTTTGGCCGGGTGATTTCTGTGGAAGATGGCTTTGTAGAATTCAAGTTCTAACACAGCATAAGCTCTGCCACCTATGACTGGCCAAGATGAGATGACGTGGACAGGGTACATTGCAGTTGTATTTTTTATGGTCCTGTAATGCTGGAAGGCAATCACCCATTTACATTTTCAGTGCAAGGTGAATTTGAGAAAGTGCACCTGTTTTTCAAAAAGCAGGACTAATTCTGAGCTCAAGAAAGCCTATGATAACTGTCTGTCTTTTACAGCATTTATGAAAATGAGATTTGAGCTTTTTGGAGGTTTATTCACTTAGAGTGTACTGGATTTTACACTACTTTAGTATGAACTGGATATTGTTAACAGTTAGCTGTACAACTGTACATATACATATATTAAAACTTGTAAGTCGTTATCACCTCTGAATCTGTGGCACTTTTGTTCAATATTCAGCTTATATAATTATTATATTTACATCTTGCATATCATGCATGCATGCATGCATATTTACAGTCTACAATGCAGTTTTAAGCCTTTTTATTAAAAGAGAGAGACAGAGACACAAAACCTTGAAATATCTGAGTTGCTTACATTTTTAGTTAAACATGTAAGTTTTAAAAATGTTGTATATGTTTTTGTATGCACCAGGTCTTATGGAACCATTGGTGTTATCTTGAGTACTTTACATGAACCTAAAGTTTCCAAATAAAAACTAAAAAAACAAAACACATGAAGGTTTTTTTTTAAGAAATGTGTTGCATCATATGAACAAACAGCATGACACAACTTTCCAGAATACTTTCCAGCCATAAATTAAATGTCTTTAAAGGCTTGACGACACGTACGACAGCCAACCTTTTTCATGTGGTCAAGCTTTAAAGAATATCTTGAAAAGAATTGAATTAAACTGGGGCTGTAAACTCATATTAAGGCTGGAAAATTGGTTCAAACTGATCACTGCTGCCTATTGGACAAAAGGTCCCCTCCGTGACAGTCCCCTCCGTGACAATAACCACGAGCACTTACTGTTCCTGTACAATGTAAGAGAGGAGGAAGGCCTTTTCCATTTAAGGCAGTTTTATTGTTGATTAACATCTAAATAAACTATGTACTAAATTATTGTTGCTGCCGTTATACATTCTCAGAAATCTGAGATTAAATTTTAACTTTCAGTTTTCATAGTTTCTCTGGTCCCCTCCGTGACAATCTAAATAAATGACTAATTCCCCCCAAATGTGGAAGAAGTTGTTTGGAAATAGTTTGATTTAAAACAATCATTAGCTGTTCTGTCCATTTGAAGTCCTCAGTGAACTGAGTTATATTAAGCTGGGGAGCTATCCATGATATTCTCCTCTGAATTGTCCCCTCCGTGACATGCAAAATACTGTGGAATGACCCATCTCCATCAGATTTCAGATTAAATTAGCATTTGAGGGTTGTTCTTTTCTCAGTAACTGTAAGATAACTTTTTTGGTCCTAAGCCTTCTGTGGTTGTGGCAAACAGCAAAGTGAACCTTACATGTAGCTATAGATGACTCTTTCTATGTAATTTGAACAAGATCGAGCCTTGGTTAGACATGTCTCTGAAAATCTAGACTTTCAATTTTATTGTTCAAAGCTGTTCGTGTACAGTAAAAACCCACAAGGAAGAACCTACATTTTTAGGAGTTAGCTTAAACAGGTTCTTATATAAATGGTACTTAACAAAATTTTAGGCTATTTAGGTTCTTAAAACAGGTTCTTATTCTTGGAGAAAAACACACCTGCATAACAAGTTGGTAATTGTCCTATATTTTGTAACTACATATTTTGCACTAATTTTTCTTAAGAAAATCGTTTTTTACAGCAATGGCAATCTGGTTTTTCTTCGATTATGATTACAGAAATTATTTCAGTGTACCTGTAATGTACTATATGATTTTAGAAAATAAGAACCTATTTTAATTTTTTTAGGCTAAATAGGTTCTTGTTTATAGGGTGTATAAATGGCAGATTTTAGGCTAACAGGTTCTTAATTTTTAGGTTCTTATTTGCGGGTTTTTACTGTATATGCATGTAAAGGCCTGATTCAGTATACAACAATTTATTCCATTTCATTGCCTGCCTAGGGAAAGAAGTAAGTGGAGAATGGCAAAACTCCAGTACTGATGAGTTTTTCATGAGCAATCTTGAACTTCAAAAAGTAGACCAAGATTGTGAGAGTGAGCCAGAGGAAAAACCAGATGATTCCCCCTCGGCAAGCATGGTTCTCAATCACATTCTAAGAATAACTTCTGACAAGAAATTCGCAAAGCCTCCCCAAACCCTGAAGCACGCTGCAGCAGCAGAGTCCTCAACTGGAAATGGGCATGTGCTCGATACAGAGAGCATTTGTGAACAAGTTAAAATTGAACTCGTTAAGTACAATGTTTCCCAAGAGGTGTTTGCCAAAGCAGTCTTGGGCAAATCGCAAGGATATCTCTCTGAAATGCTCAAACATGGTGAGAACTTTTTAGGCCCCAAGACAATATGCACTAGAGAGGTTGGATGAATTTTGAGATCATGCGACAGTTCCTTGAGAGACCAGAGGCTCAATGGCTAAGGATTTATTACCAGAAGGGAGAATTGAGAAGAAGGGAGAGGATGAAATGTAGGCAGATTGAGATAATAAGTGCATTTTTTTCATCAGGCATTTGCAATTTTCTTTTTTTGTTTTCGATTTAATTTTTGTTAAGATTTTTGTTGTTGTGTAGCCTGCTGTGTAGGCATCACATTAAGGCGAGTTGAGGTTACAAGCTCACAATCATTCATCCAACTAGCCTTGTTCAATTTCAAGTTAGAGTGGATGGTGGGGAAGGGGTGGAGAAAGACAAATAGATTTCTATTCATCTCTGTTTCCTCACCCCTCCGCTCTCCTTCGTTCAGTCTGTTGCTTACTTGGTAGGGGCTATAAATTTGACCAAGAAACTAACGAAGGCTTGGTTGCCAAAGTCACATTTGCTCTGCAGACTAGTTTCTGTGCAATACATATTGATCTGGGAGAGGATGATTTCTGGTTTTTCTTTCTTCTTAATGAAAGGAGATGTATTATAATTCATTTACTCCAGGTTTATGTAAAAAAGAGAACCTGGCATAGTTCTACCAAAGCGAATTTAGTTTCTGTGATTGAAGACTGCATTTCTACATGCATTTCTACTGCATTTCTTGTCCCCGTTGCAAAAATGAAACAGAAGGTGGACGAACGTTTACTGCACGATCAATCAAAGAGTGGAATAGCCTAGATAAAGACCTTAAAGAACTAAAGAATGCCAAAGCCTTGAAAAAGAAAGTTATAAACAATTTACTTAGTAAACAAAATCGTGATATGAATTTTTTACAATATGGATTATGATATTAATATTTAGTATGTTTTTATTATTATGAATTTTTAGTATATATACATAATTATGTATTAATTTCTTTTTAATAGGTTTATAAATTGTATACATCAAATTATTATTACTTTCTTTTAAGTCAATTTTATTTATTGATTAGATTACTTTATAGAGGGCCACAGGGTTATCATTTGTACCTAAACTGTTACGTGCTACCCTCTTAAAATAAAGTCATTATCTTATCTTGTCTTTTCTTACCTTTGTGTCCCTGAGGTTTAAGTTAATTGGGTTTTAAATTATCATTAATTTGGTATTTTTAGAGTATGAGAAGCACCTTGAAGATTAATTGTAAATTTTGAGAGTTGACATAAATTTTGATGCTGTGTTTTTTTTTTCCCGGGTATTAGGGTCTGTCTGATGATGCACTCAGGAAAAGAAGACGCTACATACCCACAGAAGCCAAGGCTGTCATGGAGGATCATTATCACCGCAGCAAGTACCTTTCATTGGAGAAGTGCCAAACCTTAGCCAATCAGCTGGCCATACCTTAACAGTGTGTCAGTGATTACTTCAAGAATCTTCGATCCAAGAGGAAACATAAGGAACGAATGAGGTGTTTGCTGAAAGGGCTGGAACATGGTGAAAAACAACCTGACCAGGAGGATTCTGGATATGAAGATGAAGACAGTGTGGAAAATGGCTCCAGTGAAATTCCTGGATTGTGTTTGCCTGATAATTCAGCTGTGCCAACATCTAGTGCAGCAGGAGAAGCTTCCCCACAATCACATGGTCATGCGCAATCTCCAAGTTTAATACATTTATGTGGTAGAAGGTTTAATGTGTCTCCCCCAGTATCTGCTTCATCTCCAACTTTTCCAACATCCCCAGCAAGGAAAGTTTCTGAAACCGATTTAGTTGCATCAAAAATTGCTGCTCTGACGCAAAGTCAAAAGTCATTGAACAAACAGTCTGGTGTCCGAAATTGCCTGTCACCTGCTGTGAGAAGTAAAGACAGTGAACTGCAGGTTTCAAAGACATCCACCAGCAGTTCTGTTCATCGTGCAGTCAGGGAGAGTTCTGCACTCTCTTCCAGCGACCTGTCATCATCGCAGATACCTGTCTCCAGCTCTGAAGAAGTGGAGACCTTCTCACTTGAGAGCTTGATTGATGGTACCTGTAGTTCTGTCATGCTCCAGGGGGGGACACCTGAAACTGAAGGACTGGAGGTTGGGCAACAGATTTATGTTGTACATGTTAACAACCCTGTTGTGATAAGTGTTCAGAACTGAAGGCATCGGAGTTCAAGAAGCTGGCATCAAGAAATTTCAAGACAATTTTCTACAACTAGCAACTCCATGATATGTGAAGAAGACTATAATTAATCATTTATTAATTATTGATTATAACTATTAATAATAATTATAGTTACACAAAATTACAAAAGTGGCAATGATTAACCAGGAAAGAGAAAGGATAATTAAGAATGCAGAAGACACAAAAGACAGAATCAAGAAAACAAACTTGCAAAATGAAAGTCAACTTTTCACAATGTGGAAACTGTGACATACCTTGTTTTAGTTGTGCTATAGAAAAGGAAACATTAAACCTATAACTCCCAAAATCTGATTCTTAACTCCCCCCTCCCCTCCCCCATTCCTCCAGCTGCCACACATTTCCTTGCAAATTAATTACAAGAATTTGGTGCTAGATCAAGATAACAACTTCTACCTGATAAGTCTGAGTATTCTCATTCCTTTTTTGCTGGATAATGCATGGATACAATAGCGAGAAGTTATCAATGAATCACTTCAGGGAGTTAGGGTTAATTTTTTTTAACTGGCCGCAATATTTTTCAGTTATATTGAAGATTTTTTCCCCTTATTGAGTCAGTTTCCCTTCGCCCTCTGTTATATTCAAAATGGAGAAATCAACTGTAACATAAGTATTTGGCTTTACACTACCTGAATGCCAAGGTAATTTCTGTCAAGATTTGGATTTAACTTATCAAAAATTATCATTTGAAGTTAGAAACAGTGAGGATAATTTCTTTCTGTAAATATAACAGAAATAAAGAGATGAAAGCATCAAGGAACTTTCTAGAGATGATTTAAAACTAAATCATTTTTTAACGGTTAGTTTGTCACTTTCACTGTAACAGCTTTTGGAATGTGATCTGTAAAATATCTTAAATGAGGAATATAGCACATAGTCATGATTAGCAAGGTCATGTACAGTATTTATTAGGCTTTCATCCACCAAAATAGTTTATCAGATTTTGAGATTAATGTTACATGATTCATTGTTATCAGAAAATAAATCACACTAGTGTTATAATTGTCTCACATTAAGGGGTTAAGGTCACCAAACTAGCAGTTATCCTTTGTGGGAAGTTGCATAGCTGTATACCCTCGCATGTTGAAGGAGCTTGTTAGCGTGAGTTTTAAGACGGAAAGTAGAGCAGTCATCATTTGAGAACTAATGTAGAGGGGTGCCTGATCTCGTTCCCAGATCCTACCGTCCAAATGTAGCTTACAACTATGAAAGGTCTAGGTACGAGACAAGGAGGTGCCGTCATTGTAGGTCACGCATATAATGATTATACAATGGAACCTCCAATATGGGGAACTGATTGGACTGGAAAAAGCGCTCCTGAAGGTGTTCCAATGTTATGAAGAGGAACCTCCCATTCAATGAGAGAATTCTGGAAGACTTACCACATGACATTCTTCTCCAGATCATGGTACCAGTCGTCCAGCGGCCATGTACGAAACATATTACGTAACAGCACATAAGGCTCCCTGCCGAACAGCGAGTTTTAGTCAAAATGGTAAAATTCTGTTTATTTTTCGGTGCGTATGCTCGTTTTCGGTTTTTTTGTTTTATTTTACCGTTCGGAAGCCGGCTATCGAGAGTAGTTAGTACTTTGATTATTTCAAATAGATGTCGCCTGAGTTTAGTGTCGACCTAGATGGAAACTCCAATATCAGGTTTTCGAGAACGGACTGGAGCCTATTATTATTTTTCACTGACTTTACCGGAAAAATGATGATAGGTTCCAGTCCTTACTCGGAAACATGATTTTGAAGTATCCCTTTAAGTCAGGACGCTGAATTTAGGCCCCCTCCAGTGAAAAATGACCATGATTAAGTTACATGTTTCATTATTCTGTTTTAGGTCGATTGATAGCCACAGGCTCAGTGGATGCGTCCATCAAGGTATGTTGTTATAAAATTAACATGAAACACATCGGTCAAACATCTGGCGTGTGCAAGGTCGGAGATCAATTTTGGCCAACGGCGCCAATTTCAAACAATAACTGCTGTGACGTAAAATATGCGACCAAAATTGAAACGTTCTTAGAAATATAAACAAAAGGAAAGAAAAATTGGGAAAAGAAAAACTCAAGACTTTCCTACAAAGCTTATGTAAACACTGATATCCACAGTTGGTTTACCGTTTTGTTTTGAACTTCATCATCATGACAAAAAAAAAAACAGATTTTAGATAGGTTTGTTCTTGGCCCTCAGTAAATCGAGACTCGAGAAAGAGCCGAAAAACAACGGACAGCAGTTGCAGTTGTCACGGTGATGGCCTTTTTTGCTAGTCCCCCACGGCTTTTCGTGTGCCTGCGTTTTCACTCATTTCCTTTAAAGAGAGTGCCTAGAGTGCCTAGCACTGGGCTAGAACCAGGACCTCTCAACGCGGAGTTCAGCGCACCTAGCACCATTCGTCCTCAATTCCCACTTAAATGAATCTTAATTTGACAATCTTCTATAAAGACCTTAAGATAATTAATTTCTTCCAATGTGAAAATGTAAAGCAGCTATTGAAATGAATGACTGAAAAGTGTGCAAATACAGTGTAGCACAGTTTGAATGTTGGTCGCGTTTTATCTCTGTGCTTTCTCCGGGTTATTTCTTGCAGGTGTTAGATGTCGAGAGAATGGTTGCAAAAAACACGATGCCACAAACACAGGATCAAGGAGCTGGCACCAATTTAGAAAATCATCCAGTTATCAGGACTCTTTACGACCATATGGATGTACGTCACTAACGCGCTGAGAATAAGCTTATTATTTCTGCTCGTCAGCATATTTAGCTCCGCGTCTACGTGAAACGTGAATGGCAAGAGTGACCACGTGACCTTGTTTTTCCCGCCATTTTTTCACGTTCGCCGGTTGCGCTTTGTCGTTTCAACGGGAAAGTAACCTGTTTTGCGTTTGTCGTGTGCGGGAGATTTCCTTCACTTTTTCTCTCACCGAGTAGAAGTTAATTGGCGGAAAAAGGGAACGGGAATTGTCTCTTGTAAGTCATACAAGGGCGCCTTCAAATCTACTATAACGTGAGCTCACGCGAAGCTAAAGCCGCAAGGTTCACGCCATTTTACATGAAACGTGAAAGGGCAAGCTGACGTTTGCCGTTTCACATAAAGGAGTTGCTTAATCTCTCTTTTATCATTATCGTTAACGCGATCCTTATCTTGATTGTTATTGTTGTCATTAGAGTGCCGGATGTATTACACTACTGTTTTTATTTTGTTTCAGGAAGTTACAGCTGTTGAATTTCATCCCAGCGCATTGGTCTTGGCATCTGGCAGTAAAGACTGCACAGTTAAACTGTTCGATATCTCCAAACCCTCCGTGAAAAAGGCATATCGTTCCCTTCAGGTAAGCTACATTCTGAACATTTCATAAACTATTCAGTAACTGATATCTGAATTGGATCTAGGAGTTTTTCATGGAGGTGAAGGGAGGAGGTCGCAAAGTTTTATTGAACGAACACTATAAGTATAGGTCTCACGGGAAGGAAGGCATAGACTCACTCCCCTCCCCTCCCCCTTTCACTCCCCTCCCCTTGAGTCCCCCTCCGCTGAGTCTACTACTGAAGCAACCTATTAACTTATACGCATTGTGCAAAAGATAGTTTTAAATTATTTGAGGTTGCTAAAAACTGCAAGTTACGATCTGTTTTTCTTTCAGGAAGCCGAGGTTGTAACATCCATGTCGTTTCATCCCACAGGAGATTTCATTCTTGTTGGCACAGAGCACCCAACCAGTGAGTTCTTTTTTCCTATTTAATCCCAGACTACAAGCAGCCCGTCCTTTTCCGTCACACGAAATCACGGAGAAGAAAATTGCTGTAAATTAGTGTACTGAATTTTTGTTAATTGTGTTATGACCGATAAGCAGTAGTCGCGTAGTGTTTTCTCATACCCAGACCCTCTGCGTTTATTACATGGTAGGATCTGGGTACGAGATTACTCGTAGTCAAATTCAAAGAGCAGTGAAAGTCTTACTGAGTGCGATTTGACCATCAAGATTAAAAAAAAAAAATAAGTTCTTTGGCCTTCGTTTGTAGCATGTCTTGAAACATCTTATTCTGACTTAATGTAATCAAACTAATTTACAAGATGATCCTTTCCAAAAAAGAACTCTTTTCGGACACATTCGATGGCATTCTTCATAAGAATTTTTTTTTTTTCATATTAGAGCTGATAATGGATTCTTCTTATATCCTGTTCTTGCAGGAGTATGCTGTCATTCATCCACTCTAAACATATTAATCGTTTTGCATTTCGTTTTTTTTTTACAGTTCGTCTTTATGATACAAACACAGGGCAGTGTTTTGTACCGGCAAACCCTCGTGAATATCCCACAGGATCTATTAATATGGTATGATTAATTTTATTTTTTAAAAATTTTGATCACACGGGTGAGCTGTTAACAAGAACTCTTACTCTACATTTGTTACCCGTCAGACACTCTTAGCCCAGGGACTGGTCATTAGTTATCGCCCAGGGGGGACGGAGGGGGGAGTAGTTAGATTTTCGTTGTGTCACGATGTCTTACTCAATCACCCCGTAAGGTTATGTGACATTCCTATGATGCCCCCCCCCACCAAAGTCATACGCAGTGAATTGACTGTAAATTTTACATAGCCCCACCCGTTTATATTCTGTTGATGACGACTGATTCCCCCTCCGCTCCCCACCAAAACCAAGGACCACAAAATCCCCCCCCTTCCCAGGGTAGTAAAAACAACTGGTCCTGTGCATCCAATTTCTTACAGACAAAACATAGCCTGACTTGCAACACAATTCTTAATGCTGCTTCCAACTGGAGAGAAAAAGAAATTTATTCAATTTACAGTGAATTCTGATTTCTGGGGCAGCACGAGGTTGAGAATCATCTAAATACTAGTAAACTGTAAAACAAACGATATACGTGTAATTCTAGAGTGTCCATGCCCTTGTTATTCGGAATGTAAGATTGACCCTTGAACCCCTAGAGTGACTAGCATTTCATTTCTCCTCACAATTTCACAGCTGAATCACACATTAAGGTCACGAGAATAAAGGAAATGATCACCATCTAAAAAGCTCTTGATTGTTGACTAAATTGTCCTTGTCAGCTCGTTAGGAAATGTATGGAGAACAGTGTAGAGAATATGCGGACTGATCATGATGTGAGGGTGTAAAGGGTTAACAGGGCTTCGTTCATCAATTGTAGGTGCAATATTCCGCATCAGCTAATCTTTATGCATCTTGTAGCAAGGATGGATCAATAAAGGTAGGTGGTACCAACACAGTGGTGAAAGCTTTGCGCATGTGCAATTATTGAAAATGTTTAAGGTGTTTTATAGAGAACATGTCAGTCAAACACAGGGCATGCGCGAGGGGAGTAAGTTTGACGTCTGCGCGCCAATTTACCCGCGCGAAGGAAAACATAAGAAACTCCACAACCGTCCCGGGGAAAAAAAGAGAGAGGAAATTAAAACACTCATGGCAATTTGTAAAAGGAAATCTAAGTTAGGGAAAAGAAAACCTCGCGACTCTTCCAACACAAAGCTTATTAATTACGAGTATCCTGTTGAATTACTGTTCTGTTTTGAGTTTTACCAAAACAGTTCATGACTTTTAAGACGTAGTCACTTAATGGCTTGTGTGATTCTTTGTAACTCGGAAGATGCAAAAGAGCCACGCAAGTGTGGGGCCGGTCCACCTTTTCCGGACTGGCTCGCACCCTGTCGTACACACGTCAGCTTTCATTATGACTTTCTTTACGATTGTCTGCGGGAGGACCATGTGGGTCATATTATTATGAATATTACGTTGAAAATATTTCCTTATTTTTGTTGTCAATAACTTGACACACGATAACACATGTCTTCATTTGCTGTAGATCTGGGATGGAGTCAGCAATCGATGTACTGCAACATTTGAACAGGCACACCAGGGTGGAGAGGTTAGTTATGTACAGGCACACAAAAGTGGTGAGGTTAGTCATGTACAGGCACACCAAAGTGGAGATTTTAGTTTTGTAGAGGCACACCAGATTTGAGAGGTTAGTTATGTACAAACACACCAGGGTGGAGAGGTTAGTTTTGTCCAAACACATCGCGATGGAGAGGTTAGCTATATACAAACACACTAAGGTGGAGAGGTAAATTTTGTACAAACACACCAGGGTGGAGGGGTTGGTTTTGTACAAACACCAGGGTGGAGGGGTTAGTTTTAGACTGACACACAAGGGTGAAGAGGTTAGTTATGTCTGGCATACTAGGGTGGAGAGGGTAGTTATCTATAGGTACATCAAGGTGCACGGAGTAGTTATGTAGAGGTACACCAGGGTGGAGAGGGTAGTTATGTATAGGTACATCAAGGTGCATGGAGTAGTTATGTAGAGGTACACCAGGGTGGAGAGGGTAGTTATGTATAGGTAGGTCAAGGTGCAAGTGTAGTTATGTGCAGGTACACCAGGGTCGAGGGGGTAGTTATGTGCAGGTACAGAAGGATGGAGAGGGTAGTTATGTGCAGGCACACCAGAGTGAAGTTGTCAGTTACTTACAGGCAAACCAGGATGGAGACGTTAGTAGTGTAGAGGACTTTGTACGAATTACTAAGATGGTGTTTTCTGCTGCAGGTATATTCAGTTTGTTTTTCTCAAAACGGAAAGGTAAGAAGAAAAAAATTATGGTTTCTTACTTCGTTCAATTGCACTTAAGATATTTTTTCTAACAACAAATGCTTATACGATGAATATATGAAGTTCATATATTTTGAAGTTCATATATTTTTCATCACGGGTTTATTACGAATCAACTTAACGGCCTGCTCCCAGTTGGCTTGTTAGCTCAATTGGTAGAATGCTGCGCTAGTATCGCAGAGGTCAGTGGTTCGAATCCCGTACAGGCCTGATTTTTTCAGGTCTGATTTTTCGCTATTGCATAAAAGCCGCTCTCTACTACGAGGATCGTGCATCATACGTAACAAATGCTTACTTGAAAGCTAGTGGTATAATTTCAGCTCGTGTTTGTGTAGACTGCTCCAGGCATTCAGGAATTTAAACAAAGCGCAATAAAAAATGGCGCGTTGGTAGCAGAGGAGTGGAAAAACGATGGAGGCTTTGGTCTGGTCATGTAACGAATGACTTGATCCAAGCCTCTCTCGGTTTTCGCTCTGCTGCCTTTGTCACGCTGTTCACAACTTTGCATGGATTTCGTATCGTTCCACTTGCTGAAAGCCGTGAACAGGCTAATGTTGAAAATAACAAATATTTGACAAGTCAGTACTCTTTACTCTCTTGCAGTATATTGTTTCAAGTGGAAAAGATTCTCGTGTGTATCTATGGGAACTCTCTACTGGTAATAAACTCGAAACGATTAACTTTTACTTGTTTTTAGTTTGTTTTTTATTGTGATTCTACCTTAATAATCTTTCAACCCCTGAGAGGGACTGGCTTCTAATTTCTCCTTACAGTATCGTCCTTGAATCAAATGTAAAGATTGTGAGAATAATGGAAATGATCACCAATTTACTGTAAAAAGCTCCTGATTGTTAAACAAGTTCTCCTTGGCATTACCACAGGAAATATAGAGAAAATACTGTGGAGAATATAAATACTAGTGTTAGTGTGTCAATGGTGAACTTTTACAAGGAGTACAGAATGTGCCTTTACTTCAGCATCAACAGTCAGTTATACACCGACAAAGACTGTTTTAATTCGTTCAATTTTATTTTAGGAAAGGCTCTAAGCATGTACATGGGCGCCACAATGTCGAACTACAGGACACAGATTGTTTTCAACCACACCGAGGATTTTTGTGAGTCCAGTTTGATAATGTTTGTTGTTTTTTAGGATCTATATAATAAGTACTGGAAACATTCTGTAACTGACTCCAGGCGCGATAACCGCAAGTTCAGAATTAGAAATAAGGACCTCGAAGCACTGATTAAGAGCCTTGAACTTCGTGTTGATTTCCAATGAATTATCATTATTACAATGTACCAATGCTCAAAACCGTCAAACTAAAATACAAGCGAGAATATCTAGTCTAAGTGACATTAAAGGACAGAGCCGAACAATTATTGGATGTGATAAAAACACGAACGCAGGAAACGACAAAACAACTAGACTAGAAATAACCGACGAAATGAAGCTAAGAAAGGTAGAAACACGTTCTTACCGATTGTCCTCTCTGTACACCTGAGTAGTTATATACGCAAGATCCAAAGACTTTGCAACGAACGCAATAAACTTCAAGAACGCAAACTTAGACGGTACACACAGACTACTAGTAAAGACGCACGAGGTTCTGAAATACGATCTGACAGAAACGTCACTAATATCTAACCTAGACAGTTACACATTCAAACAAGACAAAGAGAGAGGAGCTTATTAGATAAGAGGGGATACGAGAGAAAAGGGCTTATTAGAGAGGGCACTTACTACAAAGGGGAGATAACTAGAGAGGGGGAGTCTATAGGAGAGAGGGGAGCTTGTAAGACAGAGGGTCTTATCGCCAGAGAGGGGTACCTACAAAAGAGGGGAGATAATTACAGAGGGGGAGCTTGTTAGAGAGAGAAAGCTTTTAAGAAAAGGGGAACTTATTATTAAGGGGGAGCTTCTTAGTGAGGGGATGCTTTTTGGGGGGGGGCAAGAGAGAGGACTTGTTGGAGTGGGGGGGGGGGGAATGATAGGAAGGTGAATATCAGAGTGTGGGCTCATTAGATAGGGGGCTTATCAGAAAGGGAACTTTATGAGAAAAGGGGCCATTAGGAGAGGAGTTCCCCAGACAGGAGGCTTTTAAGCGAGGGGGGCTCGAAGAGAGGGGGCTTATGAGAGGTGGGGACTATTTAGTGTGGCTGAGAGAGAGAGCTCATTTGAGAGGGGATTCACTCAAGAAGGGCTCCTTGGAGAGGAAGGTCTTGATAGAGCGTTGCGATTTTGTTTTGCTAAATTTTCAACCTACTTAATTTTAATAGTGATTGCAGCAGACGAATCGAATAACAGTATAGCATGCTGGGACACGAGGTCGACAGAGTTGCAGAAAACTCTCAGTTCAGGTACAAATAAAATGGTTTTTTTGTTCCTGTGAAAAGTATGGTAGTAGAGGCCTCGTTTTGCGTGTCTTTGTTCATGTGTCACACATTTAATGATAACCATCCGCAACATGGAAAACCATTTCGTTTTTTATTAAGACCACGTTATGAAACTAGTACACATAAAAAGCTCGCTCATTTCACGTGCGCCCCACATGACGTTGAAAAGACCAGCCAAGTGGAATCATCATTACGAGGGTGAAACTTAACTCTGGGACTGGGACTGAATGCGCTAATATTCCTGTGGTATACATGTCCTTTCTTTAGGTCACAACAACCATATTCGCTGCATCACCCACTCCCCCACAGGAGCAGCGTTTGTCTCGTGCAGCGATGACTTCAGAGCAAGGTTTTGGTTCTGTGAGGGAGTATAAGGATTTCCTCCACCGATCGCATTGAAAGAAATAGCTTAGAACTCGTGTTCCTTAAACCGATCTTCAATGCAAATGTAAATCTACTGTCAAGCTCAGTTTCTGCTTAAATCTTTCAGAGATTCACCCTTCTCGTTCGGCTCTATTTAATCTGTAAGACTTTGAAATAAAATCTAGCGCCATTTAACGTGTTTGTTTTATTTATGATTAATATCAGAGCAATTTTTAATAGAGTGTAGAAAGTGAATCCGCGATTGCTTTGTTGTTACCTTACTCTGCACTGTGATTGGCCCCGAAACTCTCGCAAATCTCTCAACCAATCAGATACAAAAGTAAAAATATCGTCGATTTGGTCGCCCGCGTTTTCCCGCGCTTTTAGCGGTTTGGTCGGTTTTGCTTTGAAGTTTCTTAAAGTTATTTTCTTGCGACTACTTTTGTTTTGGTTTTACGACTCTCTCAATTGCTTTTAACATTGTTCTCTTTATTGTTACTATTACTATTATTACAACTATTTAAGTTGCGGTTCAGTATATGAACTTATGTCTTCAAAGTGTAGGTAACGTTTTGGCAAAATTGAGAAAACTGATTCATAATTCAGGTGGCACAATTGAAAGCTAAAATAATCATCTTGACGAAGATATCAGCTTTCCATCACAGCTATTGTTTAGATATTATTAAAAACTTTAGTATAATGAATTCCAAGAACAAAAAATTTCAATAATATTTTGGTTGTAAGACCTTATATCAGAAGAAAAGACATAGACCACAACAACATCAACTTGGGACTCTTCGAGCCAATCACAGACCTGAGAATGAACTTGTAAGGAAAATGATAGTGTGCTAGAGCAAAGTTCAATTGAGTGCCGAAAGTAATCCTGGCTGACTCTGTTTTTGCCTTACCTCGCTTTGTGATTGGTCCAGAAAACACGCACCAATCTCTCAACCAATCAGACGCTAAACTGAAAACAATTACGACTTGGTCTCACGCGTCTTCCCGCACTTTTGGATAATTGGTTGGGTTTTGGCTTGAGTTCTCTCAAAGGTATTCTCCTTTCTTCTGATTGGCCGTTGGGATTCCTTTGTTTCGGTTTTACGACACTCAATCCAAAAGCACTCTCACCCATACCATTATTATTTTCTTACTATATTACATATTAGGTTCCAAATATGAACAGGGTCCAGTTGATCAAAGACCGATTACTACGAACCTAGGGTTCAATTTTAATCCATGTTTCCTTATTTCTCTTTGGGAACCTCTTTGGGATAATTTTCCCTGTTCTTTTAAGAGCTTCCGATGATCAAATTATAGACAAAAGTAGTTAAACTGAACTTTCTTTGAAAGGTTTCAGATCTGAAATCAAATTTCACGCTAACCCTGGGTTATTTTAACCCAGCTTTGGACAAACCGGCCAAGATGTCTTCGCTTCCGCCCTTTGCCCGCTAACTTCTTGAAGTGATTTACATGTGAATTCTTTCTACAAAACTATCAACACATTTAGCTAATGGCAATTCAGAATACACACCTATCAATCTTAAAGCGATTTGTTCTTCCATAGATCGAATTGAACGTGCAAAGCGATTCAACTCGCGCAAAAGTATCAGTATAATTAGCACCTAACATATTTATGCTAATTTAGTGTTACACCTTGCCGCAAACTTTGTAATTCTTCTCGTTGACAATGGCGTCATGATGACACCGAAACATCGGTTTTTATCGTTGGTTTTTGCTTGTCTTTGCATTTCCAAATCTTTCTTGATATAAATCGAACTGAATCACCTTATCAATTTAGAGAGAAAATTATGATAGCTGGTAAGTAGAAATGAGAATCATATCTCAGAAAAATAACAAAGTTAAAGATGTTTTGTAATCTCAAGTTTAAAGAAAACAGTGCCGTAATTTTCGCATCGTGAAAAATTCACCAAAGATTATCTGCTTTCAATTTTTCAATCGTCTGTTCGTATTTGTTCCTTCTTGGCAAACATGATACAACTTTTTTTTCACAAAGTTTCGATCCAAAATATTTCTATTTTCAGAAACGAGTGAAAAAAAATTCAATTAAAAAACTAATAAATTGTGTCTTATTCGGTGTTAATTCTGAATGTATGACACACGAAATTAGAATCAAGAAACTGAAAAAAAATTTCCTGGAAAACAGATTGCAGAAAAAATTACGACCCTGATCAATAAAATAATAACAACAGTAATAACAATAATCAAATCCCTAAAATATATTATAACATCTTCTGCGTTCTGTTTCCTCATTTCTGTTTCTTAAAGGAGAAACCTCCGACAGAAGAGAGAAGTTAATCACCAACGTTGAAACGCACGTAGTTCTTTTACAGGATATATTAATACAAAGCTACGCTATCTCCTTTATCATTCTTCCCTTGTTTCCCGAAACCATGGACCCCCCCCCCCCCCCACAATTTCCCGCCCCCTTCCCTGGATGGTAAATTATGCCTCATTTCTTACAAACAAACCACTACCTTACTCACAACAAAATGATTGATGCTGCTTCCAACTTCCAACTTAAGAAGAAAATAAATTTGTTTTATTTACAATAAATTTTGATTTCTGGGGTCGCGTGAGGTTGATAACGATCCTTATGTTGTAGAACTGACAATTTACATGTACTCCTATTGTCTCCTTGCTATTCGGAATTACAAAATTGACTCTTTAACCACTAAGAAGGACTAGCATTTAATTTCTCCTCACAATTTCACAGCTGAATCACACATTAAGGTCAGAGAATAAAGGAAATGATAGATAACAAAGCTCTTGATTCGTATATGTGCACGATCCTTCGCAGTAAAGCACTATTTGAGCAATAGTGAAAATCAGACCCGAAAAAAAATTTCAGGCCTGTACGGGATTCGAACCACTGACCTCTGCGATACTAGTGCAGCGCTCTACCAATTGAGCTCAATTTCAGGTCTGATTTTCACTATTGCTCAAATAGTGCTTTACTGCGAAGGATCGTGCACATATACGTTTCATAACCGCAGTTCATACATATGTTTCATATGTTTGTTGTTGTTTGAAAGCTCTTGATTGTTGACCAAATTCTCCTTGCCAGCTCGTTAGGAAATGTATGGAGAACAGTTTAGAGAATATGCATACTATCATGATGTGAGGGTGTAAAGGGTTAGCAGGGCTTCGTTCATCAGTTGTAGGTGCAATATTCCGTATCAGCAATTTTTATGCATTAATCATCTCGCGTGAAAGAAAATTTCAAAAAACACAGGTAGAAATCTATGAAAGGAAATTCATAGTAAGGAAAATGAAAACTCGAGACTGTTCGAACATAGAGGTAATGAATTACGAGTATCCTGTTGAATTTTTTTCTATTTGGAGTTTCACCAAAAAGGTTTTGACCTTTAAAACGCTTTCACTTTCTGGCTTGCGTTGTTCTCTGTAACTCGGAAGATGTAAACGAGCCGTGCGAGTTTGGAGTCGGACGATCTTTTTTCGGACGGGCTCACGACAGCTTTCGTTATGGTTTTCCTAAGGATTATCTGGGGAGGGGGGGCATATGGTTCATATAATTATGAATATTATGTCGGAAATTTGTCTTCTGTTTTGCTGTTACAACACATAATAACACGTGTCACGATTCGTTGTAACTTTGGTGGAGTCAATAACCCATGCGGTGCATCGCAAAATTTGAACAGGCACACCATAGTGGAGAGGTATTATTTCATGTTGTCTTAGTGTAGATTGCTCCAGGCATTCAGGAAGTTAAACAAAGCTCAATTAAAACGGCGGGTAAGTAGCAGAGGAGTGAAAAAACCTATTTTAACCCTTTAGATCGTAAAGTTGACAGGTTTCTTTCTCCTTACGATATCACCCTTTAAGGGCGTAGCCAGGGGAGGTCCTGGGGTGCCCGTGTGCCCCCCCCCCCCCTTGGTAGGCCTTCTTTTAAGCAAACAACCTACAACATTCAGGTGGTGAAAATGCCATGACAATATCTTGGCCTGCCCAGTATACTCTCACTGCTCATCCCAAAACTGTAACATTAAGTAAAACATGCACGGTGTGGAGGTTGACATGACAATCTGGTAAGTAGCCTCTGTGATCCCCCCCCCCTTTGAAAAATCCTGGCTACGCCCCTGCCCTTGAATCAAATGTAAAGGTTATGAGAATAATGGAAATGATCACCAATCTACTGTAAGAAACTCCTGATTGTCAAACAAATTCTCCTTGTGGTTACCATAGGAAATGTACTGAGATCAGTGTGGAGAATATAGATGTTAATACAGAGGTGTAAAGGGTAAGAACAGGAGGGAGAGCGGTTTGAAATTTATTTATTTATTTATTTAGAAGATTTTCCGACAGGTAGGGACACCGCAACAGCTTTCCGCCAATCACTGCGGGCTCAGTAACCCATCCAGCCCACCCCAGGGGAGGACAACCATCACACAGTAATCTCGTGCGTGGGAAATTAACGTCTCCTACCCCTAAGCCTGCAGGAGACGGGACCTCCATTTATTCTTCCCTATCCGAGAAGACTAGAATATCTAACCGTTTCTTGATATTATAGAAAGGCAGCATATTCTTCTCAATTATTTTAAGATATTGAGTGCTGGTCCGGCCGGGGCTCGAACTCTCGACCTCCCGCACAACAGTTCAGCGCTCTATCCATTGAGCTAACCGAGAGGCGGTTGAAATTTCACTTTCATAAGCCGAGGCAAAAACAATGGAAATTCCTGAACAATCCCAGTTTATGCAGGCCGCACACGAACAACAAAGTAGTTAGGGCAAAACATTTATTTCAAAGTTATTTTTCAGATCCAGAAACCGGAGACATTGAAAAAAATATACTTTAAACACGAAGGCGCGCTATATAAGGAAGTCTTCCCTGGGAAGACCTAGGCTCATTTGTCACTCACTGTTGACGTGTGCGGGTCAAATTTAAATGCTGGTAGACGAACAAAAGGAGCTAATGAGATATCTATTGTTTACTTCCACCAGCATGGTGGGGTTCTGTCCTGGTGTACCGGTTCACATGGGAATTACCATTGTTCTTTCTTTGTTTAGGAGTCGTTGGTTAGCTGTTGTGTATTGTTTGGTCTTTTGTATCGGCTCTTGTGAACCGGTACACGAGGACAGAACCGCATGGTGGCATGAGGTAACGTGCGAAACACCTAATTCGGTCTCAAATTTACCGCCACAAATAAAGACAGTTTCCATTGGAGAAAGGAAAGACAAATCTGAAGAATTCTTGTATTGTGATGAAGACATAAAACAATTTTGAGGAATGCGCCCGCTGTTCACTGGTTTGGAGTAGCTGTAGCTCAAGCTGACTTGACTCTAAGAGTTCTACATTACGACGGTTGATTGACAAATGGTCCAGTGTGCCCTAAGGCTCCTTTTATAGCGCGCCTTCGTGTTTAAGCTCATCTTTAAATTTTCTAAAAAACTTGACGAAATATCTGATCACAGGAGCTCCTACTGATTAGGAAAATGATATAAAAAAGGTTGGGAAACCTCTATTTCTCAAAGTGAGTAGACTACCAGTGGTCCCTCCTTTTCAGTAAAGTCCGTCGTGCGAGTAAAAAAAAACTCAGCGAAAAAAACTTAATGTTAGCACGCGGCGGGAGATCTAAAGCTTTTTTCACTCGCGCAACAGACTTCGCCTAAAGTGGAGGCTGCTCTTAGCCTAAACGTAAGAAACCAATATCTTTATCTGCGATCCGTGGCCAAGATTCGTCTCTTTACAGTTCGAACACTTCGGTTTTGGTTTTATGACACTCTTGACATTGCTTTTGCAATAATATTATTATTATTACTATTATCATTACTCATATTACAACTATCTAAGTAGAGGTTCAAGAAATAAACCTATGTTTTCAAAGTGTGGGTAACATTTTGACAAAATTGATAAAAACTGATTGATAGTTCAAGATTCATAGTAAAAGTCAAAATCATCTCTACGAAGTGTGTTTATAACTTAGAAATCCGGTTTCCATCACAGTATTGTTTAGACATCATTAATAATTGCCGTAAAATGAATTCCAAGAGACAAAAATACTACTAAATTTTTGGTTGTAAGACCTTATATCAGATGAAAAGACATAGGTCACAACAACCACATTCTCTGTAGCACCCACTCCCCAACAGGAGCAGCGTTTGTCTCGTGCAGTGATGACTTCAGAGCGAGGTTTTGGTACTGTGAGAGAGTTAAGAGAATTCCTCCACCGATTGCATTGAAAGAAATGGCTTAGAATTCGTGTCCCTTTCAACGATCTTGAATGGAAACGTCAAGCTACACTTGATACCTCAATTTCTCCTAAAATCTTCTAGAGATTCGCCCTTCTGGGTTCTTTACTTTTCATCATGATCATTAATTGGATAAACTATTTCGGCTCTGTTTAATCTGTGAGGCTTAAAATCAAATCTATTGCCTTTTTTCGTTTTTATTTGTTTCATTTATGATCACTATCGCAGCAATTTTCATTGGAGTATCGAAAGTAAATCCGGAATTGCTTTGTTTTGCTTTACTTCCGCTTTCTGATTGGCTCAGAAAACTCGCACCAATCTCTTAACCAATCCGATACAAAAGTAAAACACATTCATGATTTGGTCGCCCGCGTTTTCCAGCGGTTTAAGCAGTTTGGTTGGTTTTGCTTTGAAGTCTCTTAATGGTATTTTCTAGTGACTCCTTCGGTTTTGGATTTACGACACTCCATCGCTTTTAAGATTGTTATCATTATTATCATAACTATTATTACAACTTGTTAAGTTGAGGTTCAATATACGAACTTATGCCTTCAAAGTGTGGCTAACATTTTTGCAAGTTCGAGAAAATTGATTCCTACTTCAGGTCGCACGATTGGAAGCTAAAATAATCACCTCGACGGAGTGTTTTTAACCTAGAAATCCGGTTTCTATCACAGCCATCGTCTAGATATAATTACCAACTGTAGTAGAATAAACTCCAAGAACAAAAAAAAGTAATAACGTTTTGGTTGTAAGACCTTATGTCAGAAGAAAAGACATAGACAACAAGAACATCAGCTTGGGACTCTCTTCCAGCGAGTCTCAAAGCCGAGAAATAAATTTTAAGGATAATGATAATGTGATAGAGCAATGTTCAGTTGAGTGTCGAAAGTAATCCTAGCTGGCTCCAGATCTGCTTTTGCCTTAATTGGCTTTGTGATTGGTCGATAAAACTCTCGCCAATCTCTGAACCAATCAGGCGCTAAACTAAAAACAATTACGACTTGGTCGCCCGCTTTTTCCCGCATTTTGGGATGATTGGTCGGCTTTTAATTTGAGTTCTCTCAAAGGTATTTTCCTTTCTTCTGATTGGCCGTTGTGATTCCTTTCTTCCAGTTTTACAACACTCAATTCAAAAGCACTCTATCGCCAAAACCATTAGTATTGTTATTATTATATTACAGTTTAGGTTCCAGAAATTAACAGGGTCCAGTTGTTCGAAGGCCGATTAGCACTAACCCAGCGTTAAATTTTAATGCAGGTTTCCCTATTTCATCATTCAAGAACCTTTCGGTGATAATTTTCCCTATTCTTTTTACAGCATCCGATCATCAAATTGTAGACAAAAACAGTTAAACTGAACTTTCTTTTAAAGCTTTCAGATCTGAAATCAAATATCACGCTAACCCTGGGTTATCTTAAACCAGCTTTGAACATTCCGGCCTAGATATCTTCGCCTATGTCCTTCGCTCGTTCACTCCTTGAAGTGATTTACATATGAACTCTTCATAAAAAAGTATCAACACATTATGTATCTAATGGCAGTTCAGAATACACACCTATCAATCTAAGAGTGACTTCTTTTTTTTTTTTTCTTACGTACTACCGAGCTGGTTCTCCTTATCAATTTAAAGAGAAAATTATGGCAGCTAGAGGGTAAAATTTAGAATCATATCCTAAAAAAAGAAAAAGGCTAATGATTTTTTGTAATCTCAAATTTAAAGAACAGTGCCATAATTTTCGCATCGTGGAAAATTTACTCAACATTTTCTATTTTTTGATTTTTCAATTATCTGTTCATTTTTGTTCCTCCCCGGCAAACATAATACAACTTTTGGGCGAATGACATCGCGTGCTGGACAGCTGGGTCGTGTAAAAAAAAGCACCCACAAGAGCAGTGAAAAGTAAAAAGTTTTAGTGTAAAAAAATACCAGTTTTCCTTCCAGTAAACAGGAGGGGAGGGAGAGTCAAGGATCAGTCGCTACTCTGTTTCTTGTCCCCGTCACTTTCGTCCTTCGTCAGTTCTTTTTGCCTAAAACAAAACTTTTGAGTTAAGAATGATGTGTAATGCTTTTTTTTACGTTTACATAATCTCCCAGTCGTTGTCATTAGACTTGTTATAGACATAAAAGTTAGCTTCCTCACCGTATTCACTGATTTATCGATTAATTCATTCATTATTTATTTATTATATTTTCGCTCAGATTGTGGTCATTGTCCTGTCAATCTTTACACCAATGGCACAATTGTAAACATCTTGCACACTTAAGAAACTACACCGAATCTTAACCTGTTTTTGTCAACCATTTAACTCCCAAGATCTGATTTTTAATTCTCCCATCTAGTTGCTGCACCTTTTCTTGTAAATTTGTGATGACAATTTGGTGTTAGATCATGAACAACTTGTACCTGATAAGTAATTACTTGTTTGCTGGATAATGTAAGGATATTATAGGGAGAAGTTACATGTTCATCACTTCTAGGAGTTGAAGGTTTAAAAAAATCGTCAACATGTGCCTTCATAAAATAAAACCTCATAGTTGCAGACGTTTTTCTAATTAAAGAAAAAGGCAGGCTCCTGTTTATTTTCACAAGCTCAAATTGGTTATGTCGATTACACAAAATTACTCAAAAACAAGCTTACCTTATTTTTTTCAAGTCCAATGTCACGTTGTCTCCCATCAGCACAAACGGAGCCCATTGGGCAGGTTCGGTGAAGCCGTTGCCTCTCAACCATTTGATGGCCTGGTGAAGAGATTCACTGGCACTTTCTCCAGCAGCCAGGTGTTTGTAGAAAACTTTCATGAGTAGCTCTGTTGCTTTGTCTTCTATGGCCCACGATGCCACCAACACTGAACGCGCACCAGATCCTAGGAAAGCCCGAGCTATTCCAATGACTCCCTCTTGTTTAAACGTTCCACGCCCGCTGTGACAACAGCTAAGTACGACCAGTTTAGCTCGCAGCTTCACCTTTGAAATGTCGGACATTGTCAAAAGGTAGTCTTCTTCTTGTGGAATACTTTTAGTGGTGCAATTGGGGGACAGGGCAATCTCCCCTTTCTCTGCATTACCATGGGCGGCAAGATGTATCAGGCTCACTGAATGAAGTGCGTGAAGTACCGCCTGCTTTGTTGCGTGCTCTCCTAACAATGGCTGAACACCCAGGAGTCGACCAATCATTACAGCTTCCTTTCGTGCACACAACAATGGTATCAATTTCAGGGTACGTCCTTTGTAAAGCACTTCACCAGCCAAAGGATCACCCACTACCAGTGCACCGGACTGACTGTGATAGTCCCTCGGACATTCCTGAATGATCCCCAGAGTCGTCAGAGAAGGGACGATGCGGATTCTGTGGGTTTCTGAAAAATACCTTCCAACTGTCTCATCCCGCAAGGCAGCAAAAGGGACTCGGTATGAACACTTCTCAGGCACAATGATGACTTCAGGCTCTGTGAGTAAATCTCTGACATGAGCGATAAGCTGGTCATAACACAGTTGAAGAATCATTTCGTTGCGTTTGAGTTCGTCTCCTTGCGAGGTTGCTCGGCTCTCCTCTTGAGGAGATATGACGATATCGTCACCAAAAGATCGATCCTCGCAATTCTGGTTATGTAAAATGCCGAAACTGGAGGCACTGTTTTTAAACATTTCCTCCACATCACAAACGTCTGCAGCCATAAGTGTGCCGATTTTCATTTCGGGGCTCACTCGATAGTCAATGTCTCCATTTGCTTTTAAAACCCACAGACGAACATGCCGCTCCTGATATGAAATGTACAAAACAGCGCAATTGCTCTCTTTACTCACAATGCTTTCGATTCTTGCCCGAGATGTTGAATCAGCTGAGATGTGGCTTTCAATTGAGAGTTTATATGCCATTAATTCTGCGAGGCCTCTAGCGCGTCTTAGCTCCTCCACTTTAAGAGAGTCTCGCACACTTCCGGAGGCACACAGCATGAGACTGAGCAACTCGTAGGGGAAACTACCGTGCTCTTCTAAGAGACATGTTTTAAATTCATCGTTTTCTTTGAGAAAATTTCGCAACTTTTCATAAATTGCAATGCTTTGACGAAGATACACCATTGCCTCCTCAAGATTTGATTCCAATATCTTTAACAGAGCGATTCCGAGAAGGCTGTGAAAGTCAGTCATATTGTTTCCTATTTTGCTGCTCATCAAGTGCGCTTTCTCAAAGTATTTTTCCGATTCGTAGTAATTGCCAAGCGATAGGGACACCTGCCCAAGGTTTACATAGCTTATACTTTGTTCTTGTCTACCGCCAGTATTGATGGTGATAGCAAGCCCTTTCTCGAGTAACTCTCTAGCTTTCTGGTGGTCATGAAACGATTCTAACAGAACTGCCAGGTTGTTGTAGCACAACGCTTCCTTCGTTCTGTCGCCAATTTCTATACTGATGGCGAGTGCTTTGTCAAAATGTTTCTTAGCCTCCTTATGTTTACGAAGTGATTGAAACACACCTCCAAGATTCAAATAATTTGTCGCTTCTCCTTCCCTGCCGCCAATTTCTGTTGCGATAGCAAGAGCTTTCTTGTAATATTCTGTAGCCTTCTGATTTTCACCGAGTGATGCAAACACAGTTCCAAGGCTCCCATTTCTTGCCCCTTCTCCTTCCCTATCGCCAATTTCTGTTGCGATAGCAAGAGCTTTCTCGTGATATTCTTTAGCCTTCTGATATTCACCGAGTGATGCAAACACAGTTCCAAGGTTCCCATACCATGTCCCTTCTCCTTGCCTATCGCCAATTTCTGTTGCGATAGCAAGAGCTTTCTCGTGATATTCTTCAGCCGTCTGATATTCACCGAGTGATCGAAACACAGTTCCAAGGTTCCCATACAGTGTCCCTTCTACTTTCCTATCGCCAATTTCTGTTGCGATAGCAAGAGCTTTCTCGTGATATTCTTTAGCCTTCTGATATTCACCGAGTGATTGAAACACAGTTCCAAGGTTCCCATACCATGTCCCTTCTCCTTCCCTATCGCCAATTTCAGTTGCGATAGCAAGAGCTTTCTCGTGATATTCTTTAGCCTTCTGATATTCACCGAGTGATTGAAACACAGTTCCAAGGTTCCCATACCGTGTCCCTTCTCCTTTCCTGTCGCCAATTTCTGTTTCGATAGCAAGAGCTTTCTCGTGATATTCTTTAGCCTTCTGATATTCACCGAGTGATTGAAACACAGTTCCAAGGTTCCCATACCATGTCCCTTCTCCTTTCCTGTCGCCAATTTCTGTTGCGATAGCAAGAGCTTTCTCGTGATATTCTTTAGCCGTCTGATATTCACCGAGGGATTGAAACACATTTCCAAGGTTCCCATACCGTGTCCCTTCTCTTTCCCTATCGCCAATTTCTGTTGCGATAGCAAGAGCTTTCTCGTGATATTCTTTAGCCTTCTGATATTCACCGAGTGATTCAAACACAATTCCAAGGTTCCCATACCGTCTCCCTTCTCCTTCCCTATCGCCAATTTCTGTTGCGATAGCAAGAGCTTTCTCGTGATATTCTTTAGCCTTCTGATATTCACCGAGTGAATGAAACACAGTTCCAAGGTTCCCATACCATATCCCTTCTCCTTCCCTATCGCCAATTTCTGTTGCGATAGCAAGAGCTTTCTCGTGATATTCTTTAGCCGTCTGATATTCACCGAGTGAATGAAACACAGTTCCAAGGTTCCCATACCATGTCCCTTCTCCTTTCCTGTCGCCAATTTCTGTTGCGATAGCAAGAGCTTTCTCGTGATATTCTTTAGCCTTCTGATATTCACCGAGGGATTGAAACACAGTTCCAAGGTTCCCATAGCGTGTCCCTTCTCTTTCCCTATCGCCAATTTCTGTTGCGATAGCAAGAGCTTTCTCGTGATATTCTTTAGCCTTCTGATATTCACCGAGTGATTCAAACACAGTTCCAAGGTTCCCATACCATATCCCTTCTCCTTCCCTATCGCCAATTTCTGTTGCGATAGCAAGAGCTTTCTCGTGATATTCTTTAGCCTTCTGATATTCACCGAGGGATTGAAACACAGTTCCAAGGTTCCCATAGCGTGTCCCTTCTCTTTCCCTATCGCCAATTTCTGTTGCGATAGCAAGAGCTTTCTCGTGATATTCTTTAGCCTTCTGATATTCACCGAGTGATTCAAACACAGTTCCAAGGTTCCCATACCATATCCCTTCTCCTTCCCTATCGCCAATTTCTGTTGCGATAGCAAGAGCTTTCTCGTGATATTCTTTAGCCTTCTGATATTCACCGAGTGATCGAAACACAGTTCCAAGGTTCCCATACAGTGTCCCTTCTCCTTCCCTATCGCCAATTTCTGTTGCGATAGCAAGAGCTTTCTCGTGATATTCTTTAGCCTTCTGATATTCACCGAGGGATTGAAACACAGTTCCAAGGTTCCCATACCGTGTCCCTTCTCTTTCCCTATCGCCAATTTCTGTTGCGATAGCAAGAGCTTTCTCGTGATATTCTTTAGCCTTCTGATATTCACCGAGTGATCGAAACACAGTTCCAAGGTTCCCATACAGTGTCCCTTCTCCTTCCCTATCGCCAATTTCTGTTGCGATAGCAAGAGCTTTCTCGTGATATTCTTTAGCCTTCTGATACTCACCGAGTGATCGAAACACAGTTCCAAGGTTCCCATTACATGCCCCTTCTCCTTCCCTATCGCCAATTTCTGTTGCGATAGCAAGAGCTTTCTCGTGATATTCTTTAGCCTTCTGATATTCACCGAGTGATTCAAACACAGTTCCAAGGTTCCCATACCGTTTCCCTTCTCCTTCCCTATCGCCAATTTCTGTTGCGATAGCAAGAGCGTTCTCGTAATATTCTTTAGCCTTCTGATATTCACCGAGTGATTGAAACACAGTTCCAAGGTTCCCATTACATGCCCCTTCCCCTTCCCTATCGCCAATTTCTGTTACGATAGCAAGAGCTTTCTCGTGATATTCTTTAGCCTTCTGATATTCACCGAGTGATCGAAACACAGTTCCAAGGTTCCCATTACATGCCCCTTCTCCTTTCCTATCGCCAATTTCTGTTGCGATAGCAAGAGCTTTCTCGTAATATTCTTTAGCCTTCTGATATTCACCGAGTGATTGAAACACAGTTCCAAGGTTCCCATTACATGCCCCTTCCCCTTCCCTATCGCCAATTTCTGTTACGATAGCAAGAGCTTTCTCGTGATATTCTTTAGCCTTCTGATATTCACCGAGTGATCGAAACACAGTTCCAAGGTTCCCATTACATGCCCCTTCTCCTTTCCTATCGCCAATTTCTGTTGCGATAGCAAGAGCTTTCTCGTGATATTCTTTAGCCTTCTGATATTCACCGAGTGATTGAAACACAGTTCCAAGGTTCCCATACCATGTCCCTTCTCCTTCCCTATGGCCAATTTCTGTTGCGATAGCAAGAGCTTTCTCGTAATATTCTTTAGCCTTCTGATATTCACCGAGTGATTGAAACACAGTTCCAAGGTTCCCATTACATGCCCCTTCCCCTTCCCTATGGCCAATTTCTGTTGCGATAGCAAGAGCTTTCTCGTGATATTCTTTAGCCTTCTGATATTTACCGAGTGATTGAAACAGGACTCCTAGCCTTCCATAAGTCACTGATTCTCCAATTCCGTCGCCAATTGATTTTGCGATGGCAAGTGCGCCTTGAAAAAGTTCCTTGGCTTCTGCAAGCCTACTTTGTCTTTTGTATTTGTCTCCCAGTTCAAAGATTGATTTTCCGGTATTGTGGAACATGGCGATAAGTTTGTTGGTGTATCGTACTGCGTTTGTGTAACCGGAGATTGCGTAGTACGCATTGAATATTACCTCAGAGACATCCAGTCCGTTCATATCAAAGCCTAGATTGTTGAGTAAGACTAAACATTCATAACACAAATGAGCGGCTTGTATACCACGATCAGTGTTTAGAAGATATGTGGCAACATCTAATCCTATCCTGATCTTCTGTAGGATTTCACTCGTGTTAGTCATCACGTACTCCTTTTTGTTTGACCAGATACCTTCCTGAAATGGAAAAAAAATCAACAGGTTTAAATACAGAAAACTTAAATAACTAAATTATATGATGACTCTTGGTAGCTATCTCTCTGCGAAAGTTTAGACAGTGCTCACTTTCCACGAATGCTTGTTAGTGCGAGTGCAACATTACTTTTCTCTCTTCGTTTTTCCATAGCTAGTAAATTGTGCATAAACAACACTGATTCTTGACAAATCGCGATGCAAAGTTTACGAAAACATGTAACTTTTAGACCCAACCTATGGGGGGAGGGGTGCTTAGATCAATTTTTTCCGGTACGTGCTGTTCTTCCTCAGAACCGTTCTTAATCCCCCCTCTCATAGACAATTAATTTTCTGATCATCCACCGTCCCCCCCCCCCGAAAAATGATATGATCTCCAAAATCCTCCATCTTCCTTTTGATGGCAAAACGATAAACAAACAATTTCAAATTGGTTCATATTAACACTGATTGCCTCCCCCCCCCAGCTCCCCCCCATGCCTTTTGCTCATGTTTCATTTGCGCGCAATTCAGATAAACTGTGTCAAATGCATCTCGGATTTAAAACTTCGCTTTTGGATTCATTGAGTTGAGTATTTGATATACGTCACTGAAAATTTTTGTATTATTTTTCGATCACGACATGCGCTTATTTTGGGCAGACAGCGAAACCTGTTAAATTTTTCTTTTATTTTCTGACAGAATAAAAACGTGAATTCTTTCAAGAAAAGTGAAAGTAATGGGCGGAAGCCATAGAACTATAAAGGTCGGCACACACGAGGGGACTAGTCCGTGCGACTAGTCCGTGCGACTAGTCCGTGCGACTAGTCCGTGCGACTAGTCCGTGCGACTAGTCCGTGCGACTAGTCCGTGCGACTAGTCCGTGCGACTAGTCCGTGCGACTAGTCCCTGCGACTAGTCCGTGCGACTAGTCCGTGCGACTAGTCCGTGCGACTAGTCCGTGCGACTAGTCCGTGCGACTAGTCCCGGAAACAAGTCTTTGAAGGGTTTACACGAGGGGACCGGTAGCAGGGACTAGTCCCTTAAGGCGTCCACACGAGGGCACTCAATTGCACAAGAACATAGGAAAATTAAGAGGCAAAAGATGTTTCTTAGTCTGGAGCGTTACGCGAAAACAATTAAAATTTGGTAACTTTTCATTGTAGCACTATTAAACAGCAACACAAACGAACTACACTTATTCAGTCGGATTATTCATGCTTTTACGTGTTCCGTTTTTTTGTTATTATTATTATTTTTAACAGACACAGAGTCAAATAGGGTAAAAATTCCATCAAAACGGCTCCGACATCTGTATATGTTTACAAAAGTAGAAATAGTTTTTTATTCTTCAGTTGTAGAAATCTAGAAGTCAGGGAAAATTCATAGAAACTGCAATGTTTACAAATACCGGAAGTCACGCATCCTACTGACCCGTGATTGGCTTATTTACCGTTTAGTCGCAGGGACTGGTCGCACAAACAGTTCACACGAAGGGAAAAACATTTCTTTCATGCGACAAGTCCCTGCGACTGGTCGCACGAATTCAAACCAGGGACCAAATTTTGGTCCCTGCGACCACAGAAATGTGTAGTTCACACGAAGGGACTAGTCGCATGAAACTGGTCGCTGGGACTAGTCGCAGGGACTAGTCCCCTCGTATGTGCCGACCTTAAGAGAAAGACGGCTCACCTTTATAAACAAACTCGTGTCTCGTTCAGTTTCCTGATCGTTTAATTAGTGAAACCAGAAGTTGGAAACTGAAAGAAAAACGTATCCTGTCAATACTGAATGCAAATAAATATGTGTTCTTGTCCAAGGGTGAGGGGAAGAAGGCTAGATATTCGCCGAGTTCTTTTTCCCCTATGGTTGGTCATCGGTTCATTTTCCTGGTCGTTTAATTAGTGAAACCAGAAGTTGGAAACTGAAAGTTGGTCATCGGTTCAGTTTCCTGGTCAGTTGGTCATCGGTTCAGTTTCCTGGTCGTTTAATTAGTGAAACCAGAAGTTGGAAACTGAAAGAAAAACGTATCCTGTCAATACTGAATGCAAATAAATATGTGTTCTTGTCCAAGGGTGAGGGGAAGAAGGCTAGATATTCGCCGAGTTCTTTTTCCCCTATGGTTGGTCATCGGTTCATTAAGAACGCCAAAGAAGCTATTATCCAGCGGCTTCTTGACCCAACAGGCTTGGCTGATAAAGATTCGTTGCATAACCAAAACATTTCACTTTAATAAGATCTAGGAATGATTTGTTTATTTCAAGAACTGGGAAAGAAAGCCAACTGTGTTTGTAGCACATGATAAACCTACGAGGGCCGTTTATTTATTTCTCTTTTTACTATGACTGTCTTCTACCGCTTTTGCGATTCCTTTGCCGATAAAGATTATGGACTTAGTAAGGCTGCTCAATGCAAATTATACTTGCTCAAGAACAAGCAAGTTAATTGCGAGCGGGAAAAATGGTTCCATCTCGCCCGTTCAGTCAGCCATCAGAGCTAACATTTCGCTTCATATTACCCACGTGTTAGCTATATATCAACTAGTGTTATCACAAAATAAGGATATGATTGATCGGTAAATAAAGAATTGTTTAGATATCACTGCTTCACTCTATTCTTGTAAAATCCCAAAAAAATATTGGAACACGTGCTGGATACATAATAACATTGTACTCTTAAAATTTGATTTACCTTGTGTCTCATTCGACCCTCCAACTGTTTGAGTTGATTTACAAATAGCTTATCCTTTTCAATATCAAAACATTATCATGCCAACAAAATACGCAACCGATCAGCGGTAAGAATGCCATCTTGATCCGACATCAAATTCTCTACACTTTTTTAAAGGAAATGTATATGATCGAGAAGAGAGGATTGCTAGTCAGATTTTGGAAGTGAAGGTTTAAGGGCTGCAAAAACTATTTTATTTTGCCTACAACTCTATGTTCGCGTCAGGCTTTACAACCGAAAATCTTCCTCAATTTCTGGGTTGTTTAGATATCTTGCATTCCTATCGAACTTTCACTCATTTTAAAAAAGTTTCCATACACATTATTTTTGATTGTATAGAAAAAGAAAATAGTTTTTTGTTTTATACAGTTTAGTTATTGGTCTGTTTGTTTTTTTTATATATATATAAATTTAGCTATTTTAAATCTTAAAAACACACACCGTTGAACTCAGCACGTGGCACGTGCTGAGTTTGATGCGTTGTTCGTGTGACTTCAGAAATCAAAAGCAAGAAATTGAAATCAAAGCCTGTAAAAAAACGATGACGGCAAATAGCAAGAGTCACAAGGGTGAAGAACAAAATGTTAAGGTGGCTGAACACAGTTTTCGCGCGCGCTTTTGCTGATGCAATTCAGCGCGCGCGCAAGGATTGCAAAAAACTAACATGCCGTCAATAGAGCGGTCGTCTTATTTACTCAACACGTATCCGCACTATCTGTGCTATTTTTCTCTATAGTTGGCGCAGTGTATTGAGAGCTTTAATCTTTTATTACAAAGACATGTTAGAAAAGTTAACAGTGCAAAGAACCCAGCAATTCTCAGCTTTTTCGTCGTTACCGAGAGAACCCGGTTAAATGCAGCGCATGCGTGGTAAGTCAAAAAATTGCGATTGAATGAACAACTGCTTTCTCGGAAATATGCCTATTTCTTGAGAACCACTCATTAGAATTTCACGAAATTTGGTACGAAAATACTTTAGGAAATAAGAAACTGGAGTATTGAAAAAATTGATTTTTAACAAAGGAAATTCCAGATAATCGAGTAAACCTTCAACAAGGGATAACTAAAGATCTCTATTAAATTGTTAGCAAAATGGTGTTAACTTGTGAGTATCGTTACAAGCTCGTTGCATGCAAATTATAAAGAAAAGCTAATGACTAGATTTTCTACAAATGAACATGGCCGATTTTAAAAGCTTGTTTATATTTATTCATGTTGCCATGACAATGGTGTCGCGAAAAGTTTGCACGTGCTCATGATAAATTTTTCCTGTTTCAGTATATTTAGTAGTTGATTAAGTAAGTTATTATTTCTTGTCGCCAACATTGATTTGTGGAATGTCAAAGGAAGTATTGACCGGCGTCGTGTAATCGAGCCTTCAAAAACAAAGATGTATTCAATCAAATAGTTGCTAGTAAAACCGCATGCATAGATTAACATTATGATTGTCAAGCAAGCCGATGTAACAGGAAATTAGTGGCCACGAATCATTGAAGAATGTGTAAAACAAAACTGGAGCTTTGTCAAGTTAGCTTAAATTATCATACCACTCCGCACTTAGCGTATCTGGGTGTGTATATCAGTAGCTTATAAAACATAGCATTTTTCTAACTCAAAAAAGATGGGATTGAGATAGGTCGTAGAACAGAACGTGTAATGTTGGATTGTGAAGAATAAAGTCAAGTTAACCGAAAGTATACAGTACAAGTCTGCAGAACCAGCGTGTGTAGAGTTTCCTTCTAAAGTAAGTAAGAAATTCTGCTAAAAATGGCACATACGGCAGCGTAACTATCAAAAAAACAAAGTTTGGCATAAACTAATTTATGCACCCTGCGCCGCGTTTAACATTATCCCGGATGACTTATAATGGTAGATGCTTAAACATTCGAACATGTGATGTCGGGCCTCTTTTAGTTAAGCTTCGGTGCAAGCAAACATTTTCCCACCCTATTAACCCGCCCATTGTTTTTGAACATTCCCTTAGGTACGTCGAGTTCTCATTCGATGGGTGTTTGCCCTCACCTTTTCTGGGATCAGGCTTCTATTTCCGGTTTTACTGTAACTTGATTTGATGTTAAAAATAAACGGCCACTCAACTGAGTGGCCAAATTACGGCAAAGTAAAGGTTGTCCGTTTAATTCTCCCAGCAAACCGAGCTCACCCCTAGATATGCACAGTGTAAAAACACTTGGTTATAGGCAAGCAAGCAAGAGGCATAAAAACAAAGTTTGTGTTGTTAACTTGCTTGCTGCCAGTTTTGGTGACCGAGAGATCAAGGGTTTTAGAGAAAATGGTGAAAGAAACACAGGTATCAAAAACTGTGTTCAGCCACCTTAACTTGATCCGTCGATAGAAAAAAAATGACAGACAATCTCATTTTAATTATTTAGACCACTGAAAGAACAACTCGTCAGCAGATTTAAGAGAGTCTCAGTGGGATGATGGTTTTTATGGCCAGCGGTTAGAAATTCGGGCATATTACGGCTAAAGGATAATAATTTTCAGTTGCGATAAACAAACACATGTTTATGGCTAATTTTCTCTATGCTTAGCGGCTAATGCAAAAGTTTCCAAGTTTAGTATCCTGATCGTTTATTGAATGAAACCAAAATCAAGAAATCGTGTCTGCAAAACAAAGATTTATGAAAATAGCCCGTGTCATAACAATGTTTGAACCTGATCTTAAAACTACGGTGGCCCATAGAGGACATACCACAATTTTTTTGTCGTGCGATAAAATTAAAATATCGCGCGATATTTCACACTCAGCGTGTGCGTGATATCAGTCACGCAGTCGGCACAGTAAGATGGCGTTGTTAAAGTACTCTTTAAAAGGATTTTTACTTTTTGGAATAATACATTTATCCAGCGCTGTATTACCGCCTTACGTTGGCAATGGCTTGCCTAATACTCTCTAGAGGATCGATATCGTTCATCACTACTTTTCTCTTGATCTGGGTTACTCAGAGATCCACGTTTTTCTTCTGTTTTCATGGAATTGAAATAGGCTTGCGCCAGCTGTAACGAGTGCTTATGCGTCAGGGTCTATTTTTTTTTAATATAGATTAGTGAGTAGCCTTTCTGCAAATATTAGTTTGAGCTAAAACCGTTTACCCAAAATTATTTTCTCACCTTGCCTTACACGTTTCAAATTTTTTACAACTTCACGAAACGCGTCGGAGAATAAAGAAGTTTTACAAGTAATATAAAGTACTGCGATAATTTCCATTTATCGCGCGACAAGAAAAGATGTGGCATGTCCTCTATAGGCCACCGTAGAAAACGCGTATTAATAATGAACAATTATTCCACGAGCGCGCGTTGGATATGAGATGATAGATAGCCAACTCGGCGCTACGCGCCTCGTTGGCTGTAATCATCTCATATCCAACGCGCGCTCGTGGAATAATTGTTAATTATTATATGGCTGTGTCTCACAAGGACTGGGAATTACTGAATTCACCAATTTGATTGGCTGAAATCAATGTTGAAAGCGGTCTAGATTTTCCCATCTAGACTGGCATCTAGACCGGTCTAGAAAAAAAAGATACAAAGAATATAAAACCTTGGCATATAAGACAGCTATATAATAACTATCTTATTAACCGAGGTAGGTCGGTCTGTATGGGAGAATCTTGACCTCGGTCGTTGGTACAGACCTTACTGCGTTCGGTCTGTACTGGCGACCTCAGTCAAGATTCTCCTATACAGAACTCCCGCTCGGTTAATAAGAACTAAATATACTAGGATGAAAATATCGAATCTTTCTCGACTTATGAGACTGTTTCAAATTCGGAATCCTGCCATGATGTTTTTCATGGAGTTTCGATCTGAAATATTTCAGTTTTCAGAGACGAGAGAAAAACATTGCTCAGTTTATTTATCCTCTTACCTTGCAAAGATATATAAATAGTGTCTTTCTCGGTGTTGTTTGACAAAGGAAACTAAGAAACTTGGTCTTAAATGACAGGATAATAGTTAAAAATTATTCCACGAGTGTGCGTTGGATATGAGATGATGGATAGCCAACGAGGCGCGTAGCGCCGAGCTGGCTATAATCATCTCATATCCAACAAGCGCGGGTGGAATAGTTGTTTTATTAAAAAAAAAACGCCCCCAGGATATTAGACAAATCTTCTCGACATTATTTTGTAAGAAGAAGCCGGATGTTACAATGAACAGATATTACATTTTGGTATATTGGCTCATATACCATAATGGCTAAGCCAGTAAAAAGTCTTGAATTGTATTAGTCAATGATCCAGGTTTTGATAATTATCAGTATACTAGGATGAAAAAAATCGAATCTTTCTCGACTATGAGATTTTTTGAAATTCGGAATACTCTGTCATAATTTTTTTTCCACAAAGCGGTTTCGATCGAAATAAAAATAAAAAAAATTATAAATCGTGATATTTCTGTTGTTTATTCTTATGACCGTGTTCGAAACTAAAATCAAGAAACCGAAAAAAATTCCTGCAAAACAAAGACAGGAGAAAAATAACCCGAGTGAAGACAAATAATGACCCTGATCAGTAAAATAATAATAATGGTACTAACAATAATAACAATAATCAAATCTCTAAAATATATCATAACATCTTCTCCGTTCTATTTCCTCATTTCTGTTTCTTAAAAGAGAAACCTCCGACAGAAGAGAGAAGTCATATCACCAACGATGAAACGCGCGTAGTTTTTTTTTTTTACAAGATATCATATTTGTACAAGGCTTTGCTCTCTCCTGTGTTTAACCCGGTGAAAAAACTGTGAGATGACTGTAAACTAAAATAATCTTCACCCCTAACACCAATTTCAAAGATTCACTAGAGTACTAGCAACTAAGAAAGTTATTTAGGGAGAAACTGGCAGAGGAAACGTACACATTTTGTAATAATGATTTCGGCATATTGTAATAATTTACTCATTTTGGAATACGCACTGCAATATCATATTGTATTTGAGGCGAGTAACGCATTTTGTAATGATGGCTGTAGCATTTTGTAATAATCTTCAGTTTACGCAATTTGTAACAACATCCTATAGCAAATTGTAATATGTTGCTATTGCAAAAAAAAATATTATTACACAGACTGGGTATTTTCGGTTTCCCTCCTCTGAATAGTGACTTGTCAAGCATAAAGCATTGAAGGAATAAGGCAAAACACGTTTGCAATAATGGTAACAAAAATGTATACAGCAGTAAATGGCACTTAGAAAAGCGTACTGGCTGTGTACGCATTTTAAATAATCACATTTTTGCGCGCCGTATCTTCCACAAAACATAAATGTAAATGAACTTCCATGAAAATGCTTGTTTTCCATTGGAATCTAATGGAGTCAATGTCATTAAGAATATAACACTGCCGCGAGTTTTTCGCAAACAATCGTAATGAAGAATATTAGATCTCTTCTCAAAAAAGGCTCAGAATCTGATTTCTTGCATTGGTGAAGGGTGATTCTCGCTGAATTCACTTGAAGGGTCAATGGCAGCTTTGACAAACGTTTAAAAGTCTCGCTTTTGTTGGATGTTACAAAAACCAGGAACGGGGAATGGAGAATGAAGAACGAGGAATGGGGAGCGGGAATGAGGATCAAAGAACGGGGAACGAGGAACAAGGAACGAGGAACGATGAACGAAAAACGACGAACGGGTAACGACAAATGGGGAACAAGAAACGAGGAACAAGGATCGAGGAACAAGCAACGAGGAACGGGGAAAGACAAACGAAGAACAAAAAAAGAGGAACGAGGAACGAGGAACGGGTAGCGAGAGACAGGGAATCGGGGAGTCTGGTGCTCACACACTTTTTCTTGTCATTTGCAATTTTGAAGTGTTATACGGATTACCGCTATACTTTCCAACCTCAGATTCTCGTTGCAGATTTCCTTTTCCCCATTCCTGATTTTCATAAAATGTACGAATGTAAAATCTCTTTCATAACGGTTGGGTTATCAACGCATCTTTGGTCTGCACAGTCAGCTACTGCTGTTGTTCGGGATGAGTAAACTTGATCTGCTCTAGCCAGTGAATGGACCGATCAGTTCGAAACCTCAACAACCATCATCGGCTCCCTCGAGCAACCCATGGGCATTTAACTGTCGTCTGCATCTAGAAAGAAGGGAATTTGAACCTCGCTTGGGTAGGATGGGGAATTTGAACCGATGTGTCGAGCGGAATCCGTGTTTTCAAAATTTTTGAAGTGGAAGTTTCGAGTTAAAAAGACTGCTTTCGTGAGCGAATGGCTAGGAAGAAACTTTTCACATCTTAGGATGATGCCTTTAAGCGAAAAAACGCAACAGTAGCACCAAAAACTAATTCCTGACTTTGTTAATTCTATAACATACGTTGATCACTCAAAGAATCCTTGAACAGAAAGTTATGCTTAAGTGGGGCATTTGAACACAATTTTGGCCCGTGGGGAGGGGGGGGAACGAGAATTTGAACGAATCAATCTTTAAAAGCTCCAATATCGGGGGGTTTACCCCAGGGTGGATGCGGAAGTTTCAAATTGATCGACGCCAAATGAGTTCTTTTATTACTGCGTTAAGCGTACATAAAAGAAACACTTACGCTAAAACCAGCTAATGAAAAGTTGCACATCCACACTTATAAGGGGTTGTAGTTCGAAAATTGCATAGTTTTTTGTTACCCATAACCTACAGTAGGACGCCTGAGAATGGCCGATGAACACAAAGACTTTCCAAACCAGTTTTCAAAGAGTATCACTTTGAAAAAGCACCGACTTTTAGACGCTCCGTTTTCTGCAAGGACAAGTGAAAAAGGAGGCTCTTAAAAACGTCTACGGAAAAATGCGTCCCATTTACTGTCGCTCCTCTCTGTGTTTTCTGGTGTTTTATTGCTGAGGATAATCACAAATGCATCGCTGTGGATAATCGACAGCAAGACGAAAACACTGAGTTTGGATGAAAATATCAACCTTCCTTCACTGGCATTTTTGAAAACGCCCTATTGTGAAACGCCCTTAGTGAAATCTAATACATCGTCAGTGCATGCAAAAGAAGTGAAAATTCAGAACAAATATGGTGGCGCAAATCTTTTTTCGGTCTAGGCTACTTTTGTCTTATTTTGTTAGAAGTTTGCCTGCCAGCGTGTATTTGATGTATTCAACGGCCACTGCGTATGCAGGAGACAGAAACGAAGATAAAGAAGACTATTCTCGGCAACACAAAGGCTGCTACGCATCTAAACGAAAAATCCAATTTGAACAAATCTCACGATATCGAAAAAAGTGAGAACCCAAGTGAAAGAATATCTGCCTGAAGAAAGGAAAGACTATAAACCTCCTAGGAAAATGATATAATTTTGCCAGAAGTTATGAGTAAGTACTTCAAGGTGAGCTCAAGAGGCTGTCTTGACGCACATTAAATGATTTTCTGACCAGTAAACGTCTATAAACATCAGATGCTAGGTGCTCGCGCGAGCACACTCAATATTGCGCGGTAGCCCTAACAAATCTTGAGCAACTGTCGATGTTATAGAATCCGGATTTTTAAATGCACAAGAACTCGCGTGTGAACTGCTAAATTTACGAGGGCAATTACATGAAACTTAAGTCCGGTGAGCCCTTCCTTTTATTGTTCCAATATAACATTATCAATGAATAGAATCATCAGAAAAAATCCTGGTAAATTCTACGGAAGGAAAGTTTGCACCGTGAGAAAATTGGCTTTTTCTACATTTTATGAAACTCCGCCCCGTAGAATCTTTCTTAAATCTTTGTGCATTATCACGATTATTTGAGCAACAAGCTAAAAAATGAGTCTGAATACTCCTTTGGAATTGTTGCCATGGAAACCAATGGTGACGAAATGACATTTTGGAAAATCAGTGATTGTATAATTCAACCTCGTAAAAGTGTTCAGTCTTTTTGTTGTATTCTTTTATATTTACAAACCACCAAAAAGATGGAACTGGTACTAGCCACCTTAGTTATAAGCATCTGATTGGTTGAGAGATTGGCGTGTGTTTTCATGACCAATCACAAAGCGAGGTAAGGAAGAAACAGAGCCAGCTAGAATTACATTCGACACTCAATTGAACATTACTCTATCCGTAACACTAGGAAAACAAAGTAATGAGCTTCAAGATAGATTCGGATAGCAAATTTCATGAGTTATAGTCGTTATTTTTCGCCAGGGGGGGAGAGGGGGTTTGGAGGATTTTCATGGTTTTTCCATAAACTTCAGTTGATTCTCCACTAATGCGTTGAATAATTTTTATGACTCTTCTCTCATAGGCAGTTAATTTTCAGTCAATTTTCTATAGTCGCCCCCCCCCCCCCCAGACAATGATTTTTAACGCAGACAAAATTACCCACACTCTTAAATGTCTTCGAGACTGACTACGAACTTCAATACAGTGAATGCTGCACTGGTACTATTCGTCAATAAGTTACAATAGAAGGATATCAGTACTGTATCTCCTTAGATAGAGCCTTTCAATCACTTATATCCGAAAATTTCAACAATTTTGTCATGACAATAGGATGTACTGCAGGTGCTCTCTATTGTAAAAATAATGTGGGCTTGAAAATATTCGATTCTCATGCAAGGGATATTTAAGGTAGAGGTCCTCCTCAAGGTACATGTGTGCTGCTTGAAGTATCATCACAGAAGAGCTTAGTACAATATTTTCAGAGTATACATAACAATGATATATTTGAGTTGAAAGGAGTTAAAATTAATCAAGTTCAAAATAGCACCCTTTTTTCAGTGTCATGGCTGTGAAATAGACTTATTCAAGACCGGAAATGACGAAATTACGTGATGACAGTAACAATGGGAATATGGCAGTCCCCTAAAGATAACTCCAGATGTGCGATGTTGAAAGCCCGAGTTCACGCAACTATACGTCTAGTTCTATATGCGACGTAGCGGAGCAATTTATTTTTCCAAATTATTTTAGTTGCGCCAAGAGCTTTTGAATTCTTCTAATATTTGTCCGACAGAATAAATATGTAAATTCGTTCAGGAAAAGTGAAAATAACGGGCGAAAGCCCCAGATCCGTAAGAGAACGACATCTCACCTTTTAAAACAAAAACGTGCCGCGTTCAGTTTCCTGGTCGTTTGATTAGTGAAACCAGAAGTTGGAAACTGAAAGAAAAACTTATCCTGTCAATCTTAAATACAAATAAAGAAGCATTCTCGTCTAAGCGTGAGGTGAAGAAGGCTGGATATTCGCCGAGTTCCTTTTCTTAGCGTTTGTAACGATTATAATCGATATTGTGCTCTTCAAATTTGACTTGCCTTGTCTTTTATTTAACCCTCCACCTGACAGAGTTGATTCACAAATGGCTTCCCGTTTTCAGCATCAAAACATTATTATGCGAACAGGTACTGAGAATACACAAACTGATCAGGTTAAGGATGCCATCTTGACCCAACATCAAATTCTCTACGCTGAAGAAATTTTTTGGTACCAAGGTGGAAAAATTGCAAGTCAGATCTTGGAGATGAAGGTTTAAGGGTTCAAGAGTTTAAAGTTTAACATCTATGTCAAACTTTGCAACAGAAAGTCTTCCTCAATATCTGAGATTGTTTGGATCTCTTGTATTCCTAGTCTATCACTGATTAAAACAAGTTTCCGTAGAAATTATTTTTGATTGTTTAAAAATAGAAAATAATCTTTTTTGAATTTTATTATTTTTTTTTTTTTCAGCTGCTTTCCATATAAACGAACCGTTCAAGTTTGACGCGTTCAGTTCGCGTGACTTCAGAAATCAAAAGCAAGAAATTGAAATAAAAATCTGTAAAGAAAAGATGAAGGCAAATAACAAGAGTCACGCGGGTGAAGAACAAAATTTTAACTTCATCGACTAAAAAAAAATTACAGAGAATCTCAGTTTGATTATTTAGACAACTGAAGCAACAAATCGTCAGCAGGTTTAAGAGGGTCTCAGTGGGGTGATGGTGTTTATGGCCAGCGGTTGGATTTCTGGCATATTACGGCTGACGGTTAATTACTTTCGGTTGCGATGAACAAAATAATTTTTATGGCTAGTTTTTTTTAAGCTCAACGGTTAATCTTTTTTGTCGTTTTACGGCTAACGGTTAAACCCATCGTAAACCTCGTTTCAAAGATTGCTTTCACGTTTAAATCCTCTACCACCGAATATAACCAAGTTTTTGTCACAATCAAAAAAAAGAAATTATATATTAACACAAAATCAAGCACACAGATTACGAGAATAACGAAAATTATTACACGACTAGGGCAGTCAGAGGGCCAATAACTAAAATCAACCAATCAAAATGCTCTATTGCCGGTCACTGCTCTTTCAATATACTAGGATGAAAAAATCAAATCTTTCTTGACTTATGAGATTGTTTGAAATTCGGAATCTTCCGTCATAAATTTTTCATGGAGTATCGATCCGAAATATTTCAGTTTTCAGAAACGAGAGAAGAACATTACTCCAGTTTATTTATCCTCTTACCTAACAAACACATATAAATCGTGTCTTTTCGGTGTTAACTCTGAACTTATGACAAATGAAATTAAAATAATGAAACCTGATCATAAAACAGAAATTAATAATTACCAATATGCTAGGATGAAAAACTCGAATCTTTCTCGACTACGAGATTGTTTGAAATTTGGAATATTCTGTCATAAATTTTTCATTTCTCGATCCGGAATATTTCAGTTTTCAGAGACGAGAGAAGAAAAATATAAAAACAAAAATATATAAATCGCGACTTTTTCGGTGTTTATTTTGAACTTATGACAAACGAAACTAAAATCAAGAAACTGAAAAAAAAAAAAAAAACATTTCCTGCGAAACAAAGCCGGATTTTTCGGATTTTCCGGATTTTTTATAGTCCCCCCCCCCTTTGTACTCAGTTGGCGATGGCTGATTCCCCACCGTTTCCCCCCCTAAAGATCATGTGACCATCCAAAATCCTCCACCCCCCATGTCCCCCCTCCCCCTTGCGAAAAATAATGACAGGTCGTTTAGATGGCAAAACGATAAATAAACAATTTCAAATTGGTTCATATTGGTTAGAAAGACAACACAACCTCCCCTGATTCCTTTTACTGATGTTTCATCTGCACGCAAATCCGTTAAAATGTATCAAAAGTATCTCGGATCTAGAACTTTGCTTTTCGATTCATTGAGTTGACCGTTAGATTTCTTTCACACGATTTTTTCAACCACCACATGGGCTTATTTTGGGCAGACAGTGAAACCTACGCAACAGAGTCATCATTTTTCCGTATTACTTTAGTTACGTCGAGAGCTGTCATTTCCTCCATACATTTTCTGAGACAACGAGAAGGTTAATTCATTCGGGAAAAGTGAAAATAATGAGCGGAAGCCATAGAACTATAAAAGAAAGACAGCTCACCTTTTAAAACAAACACGTGCGCGTTTTGTATCCTGGTCGTTTGATTAGTGAAATCAGAAGTTGAAAACTGAAAGAAAAACTTATCCCGTCAGTCTCGAATGTAAACATGCGTTCTTGTCCAAGTGGGAGGTGAAGAACGGAAGGTTGGATATTCCATCGGCGAGTTCTTTTTCTAAGCGTTTGTAATCATCGAGACTAAGAGGTGGTCTATAAAGAGCGCCAAAGAGGTTAACATCCAGCCCTTCTTGGCCCAATAAATAATTTGTTATACAACAAAAATGTTTCACTTTCAAATAAAGAATGATTTGTTTATTATAGAAAGCCAACCGTGCACTAGCACATTAAACCTACGAGTGTCGTTTTTTTTTTCTTTGTTCTAATTGTCTTCTACCGCTTTTGCGACTCCATCGCCGACATTGTCAAAAAATGATAAACTCTGTAAGGTTCCTCCTCACAAGTTTTTTCTTGCTCACTCAGGAACAAAGAGGGTGACCCGAGCGGGAAAAATGGTTCCATCTTGCCCGTTCAGCTAACCCATCAGAACTAACATTTCGCTTCATATTGCCTACGTGTTAGCTATATATCAAATAGTTTTAATACAAAGTAAGGATTTGATTGATCGATAAATAAAGAATTGTTTAAATATCACTGCTTCACTCTTCATAAAAAAAAATGCACAGAAAAGTATTGGAACGTATGTTGTTTACATCATGATATTTTGCTCTTAAAAATTTGATTTGCCTTGTGTCATGTTTAACCCCCAAATGTCAGAGTTGATTTACAAATAGCTTCTCCTTTTCAATGTTTCAAAACATTATCATGCAAACAGGCGATGAGAATACACAAACTGATCAATGGTAAAGATGCCATCTTGAACCAACATCAAATTCTCTTCACTTTTTTTTAAAGAAAATGTAGACGATCAAGAAAGGAGAATTACTAATCCGATCTTGGAGGTGAAGGTTTAAGGGTGGCAAAAACCAGTTTATTTTGTTTACAAATCTATGTTCGCGTCAAACTTTAGAAAGGAAAATTTTCCTCAATTTCTGAGATTGTTTGGATCTCTTGTATTCCTATCACTGATTAAATCAAGTTTCCATATAATTTATTTCAGATTGTTTAGAAAAGGTAAATAATTTTTTTTCCATTTCAGTGTTTATTAGCTGCTTACCTTACAAACGAACCGTTGAACTCGGCACGTGACACGTGCCGAGTTTGATGCGTTATTCGTGTGACTCCAGAAACCAAAAGCAAGAAACTGAAATAAAACGTTAACCTGTAAAAGAAAGATGAATGCAAATAGCAAGAGTCACGCGGATATAGAGCAAAATGATAACTTGATCGATAAAAAAATTACAGAGAATCTCAGTTTAATTATTTAGACCACTGAAACAACAAATCGTCAGCAGGTTTAAGAGGGTCTCAGTGAGGTGATGGTTTTTATGGCCAGCGGTTGGAATTTCGGGCATATTGCGGCTAACGGTTAATTTCTTTCTGTTGTGATAAACGAAACATTTTTATGGCTAATTAACGGCTAATTCTTTAGTCGTTTTACCGGTAACGGTTAAACCCACTGAGAACTTCGTTTCAAAGATTGCTTTCATGTTTGAATCTTTATCACCAAATATAAGCAAGTTTCTGTGAGAATTCAGAAAAAAAAAAGACCGCCATTGAATTATTTTTTTAAGCTGCTTACCAAATGAAAACGTAGAAGTTTCCGAGTTTAGTAACCTGACCGTTTGATGACTGAAATCAAATTCAAGAAACCGTGCCTGCAAAACAAAGATTTATGAAAATAACCAGTGTCATAACAATGTTTGAACTTGATCTTAAAACACATATTAACCATTAAACTCCCAAGAGTGATCAGGACAGAATTTCTCCCAACAATATCAACACAAAATCAAGCAGATAAGTTAGGCGAATAAAGAAAAGTATCAAATAGGGGAGTATCAGTTGACCTAGTACCAAATTCTCCTAACTGACTTCATAACAATTATATGGCAGACAGTAAGGAGAATTAATTATGACTGAAATATTGGGACTGAAAGGGTTAATAATTACCAATGTACTAGGATGACTTCAAATCTTTGTCGACTTTTGAGATTGTTTGAAATTTGTAATCCTCTGTCATAATTTTTTTCACGGAGTTTTGTTTTGAAATATTTGATTTTCAGTTTTCAGAGACGAAAGAAGAACATTACTCAAGTTTATTTATCTTCTTACCTTACAAAAACATGTAAAGCGTGTCCTTTTGGTGTTGGTTCTGAACTTACGACAAACGAAACTTACATAAAGAACTTGATCTGGAAAGACAGATTAATAGTTATCAATATACTAGGATGAAAAAATCGAACCCTTCTCGACTATGAGATTGTTTGAAATTCGGAATCCTGTCATAATTTTTTTTCACAAAGTTTCGATCTGAAATATTTCATATTTCAGAGACGAGAGGAAAAATATAAAAATAAAATTATGTAAATCGTGACATTTCCGGTGGTTATTCTGAACTTATGACAAACGAAACTTAAATCAGGAAACTGAAAAAAACTCTTGAAAAACAAAGACTGAAGAAAAATAACCCTAGTAAAGACAAATAACGACCCCGATCAGTAAAATAATAACAATAGTAATAACAAAAATCAAATCCCTAAAATATATCATAACATCTTCCGCGTTCTGTTTCCTCATTTCTGTTTCATAGAGGAGAAACCTTTCCGACAGAAGAGAGAAGTTATATCACCAACGATGAAACGCGTGTAGTTTCTTTAACAAGATATCGTATTAGTACAAGGCTATGCTATCTCCTTTGTTTAACCCAGTGAAAAAACTTTGAGAGGACTATATAAATAATCTTCATCCCATACACCAATTTCGAGGATTCAGTAGCAACTAAGAAAGAAACTAGCAGACGAAACGTGCGCATTTTCTACTAACGACTTCGGCATTTTGTAATAACTTACGCAATTTGTATAATACACATTGCAGCATCATATTGTAGTAAAGGCGAGTAACGCATTTTGTAATAACGGCTGTAGCATTTTGTAAGAATCGTCGGTCTACGCATTTTGTAACAACATCCTATAGCAAATTGTAAGACTTTGCTCCTGCGAAAAAATTACTATTACACAGATTGGGTATTTTCGGTTTCCTTCATCTGAACAATGACTTGTAAAGCATAAGACTTTGAAAGAATAACGCAAAATTCGTTTGCAATGGTAACAAAAATGTATACAGCCATAAATGGCACCCAGAAAAGCGCATTGACTGTGTGTACACATTTGGCGAGATGGCATTTTGCGCACCGTATCTTCTTTAATTAAAACAACAATGTAAATGAACTTCCGTGCAAATATTTGTTTTCCTTTGGAATCTGATGGAGACAATATCATTAAGAATATACCCCTTCCGTGTGTTCTTCGCAAACAGTTGTAATTAAGAATATTAGATCTCACCTCAAACAGGCTCAGAATCAGATCTGCTTCATTAGTGAAGGATGATTCTCGCTGAGTTTTACTCGAATGCGCGCTGCAGATCAATAATATTAGCCAACGCACTCGACCATATCATATAGGCTGTCTGTCATGCTTTTGTTTTTCGCGATCTCTGATTGGTTTAGCCCATGAATCAACATCGTTCCCACGGTCTCCCATCTTCCCGCCCCCCGGAGCGAGCGAGTGCAGGCGCAGGAAGATGAGAGACCCTGGGAACGAGGTTGCCCATGAATCAGCTTGCGCAGAGAAACGCCCGAGGAGCACTAGTGACGAGTTTCCGAGTCGGGTGATTATCGGAAATTGTCGCTTATTGAGTTATTTTTTTAAAAAAAATAACTATATGTTAGCGTATAGATTAGTGTATTGTGGTGTAGTGTAACCTGATCAGCGCAATTTGGTGTATCTCTAAGCAATCTGATTGGCGCATCTTTTTTTTGGTGTATCTCCACGCAATGTGATTGGCCCAGTTTTTTGGTGTATCACAAACCAATCAGATTGTAGTATTTATCGATGTCGCACCAATCAGAGCGTTCTTTCTAATTTGTGGTTTGACAGGTCTTCAAATTTCAGCGAATCAACGCTTGAGTCGGAGAGAGCGGTTCGCGAATTAAGGAAATGTATCAGTCGTGTTGGAAAGTGGTGGAGTTGTGATCGTTGTACGACTATGCTTATTCTTCCTTCTGAAGGAGACTGAGTGGAACATGAGAAAAATTTGAATCAAATATTACTTCAGATGTTGATAAGAGCAACTTCAGGATATTTCATTGCTATATATGAGTTAATCAGCGATTCCAATTTTGAATTTCGCACAAGGAACGAGGTAAGATGACATCTACAAGAGTTGTAAGATCATCTATTCAGTGTAATGGCTCATGTCCTTCGTGAGGATTTTATCGCTATGATCTGTCTGGATTTAAAAGGTCGTCAGGGAACTTTTTCTACCGATTAGCCAGTTAAAACGTGCATGTTTTGTGTACCGCTCCTACACTTACGACGCATACACCGTCAGCTGAAGGCCTAACACGAATTTAGCGCTATAGCGTGCTGTTTCGGAAAGGCTAGTTTTACTGACTCTGGTAAATCTTGCGCAAGATATTTACGTAAATCATATTTGATTGATAATTTTTTTTTTTGCCATATGGTTGTTCTTTTAGCAGCAGTTGAAACGACCACCAAGTTACATTTACTTTCTGCGTCGACTGCCATGTTACATATCCGTTTCTTTGCTTCTAAAAGTTCTCCATGAATTAAATATTGTTTAAACAATACTTTCCCGTTACAATTGCGCGTTACTTTTTACTCGCCAGTATGGATTAGATTTTTTTAGATGAAAAACCATTTTCCAGTAAACGACGCAAATTTTATGACATAAATCTACCTCAATGAAAAATATTTCACAAGGGACAGAATGGTACGGTCGGTTAATTTTCCACGCAACTCTCACGTGCTTAGACGTTTTCTACCAATAAAATTCGCTTATAGCTAACCTGGACTTTACCCCATTGCGTGTCAATTTCCTGTAAACAACCTGCATTTTATCACGTATTTTGCACGCAAAGGGCAAAGTCCAGATAGGCAACAACCAATTAAGTAACCCACCTTATTATCCTTTGAAGAATGATACTTTCTCTTGGTTCAATCTACTTTCACTTGTTCGAAGAACGGAGACCGGAAAATACCTTTGTCCAGAGGCTGTAAGAGATAAAATAGAGCTTTCCACTGCAAAATTATATGGAAGAGTATTTTGAGGCAACCATCTATTACTGAACAAGAAGCTACACGGAGCCTATTTTTGGGCCGGATTTGTGGATCAGCGGATTGAATTGAATTGGTTCGAATTGAAGGCTTTGCTGTTTTAGCAAAATCGCTGTCGAGTGCTTTTCATGGTTTGTTAACATGGTGAGTTATGGAGGCTAAGACTTCGGAACAAGTTGATGCCATCCATGAAAATTTGGAATTACTAAAATCGCCGGAGGAAAGGCGGGATCACTCAATAAAAAGTTGTATTTCAACGCGATGACTTTATTTACAAGGATTTCTCTTGCTTACATCTAATAACAAATCTTTGAAGTTTTTTTTGTCTCGGAACGATATATCACAGAAGGCATTTTATAGACCTCAAGATTTTTGACTGATTGAAATTAAAGGTATGTGGCAGTGACTTCCACAAGTTTTTTTTTTTTTGGTGAGAAAAGTACAATTATTTTTTTCGCAATATTTATTTACGGATGGTTTCAATCGCCAACGTTTACATAAGTTGGTTGTATTACTGTTCCCAAGGGTTGTTGTTTTCATCAGTACGTTAACAATAGTAGTGATTCACAGTATTAGGCTTGTACTTTAAATAAATATAGTTAAGTTCACTCGAAAGATGAGTATAAACTGTAACAAGCTTATCGTTGATGCGTGGCCAGTACTTCAAATCTGACTGACACTCGATGTCAAAACTCAACCTCGTTCCCTGGATATGCCACCACATTACTTTACGCCAATTAAAAACTGCACGCTACTGTGCATTTTCTTGCACAGGAAAAACCAAACATAATTTCTGATTCTGGCCCTTAATGGTCAGAATAATAACTAGGACTTTGTCTCTGACGAAGGAACGGCAATAAGCACAATTTGAACCTACGAGCAGGTTGTTGTTTAGTCTCGTCATGCAATGTTGGAGAGAGAGATAGCGTTGCGTGATAAGTTCAAATTAGGGCTGTGGAGGGGACTGCAGGAAGCGTTGTACCAATGCAGTCTATTTTTGCCAACAATTCAGACACCAGCATCACTTATATAGTGTCCCATTTCAACCTACGTATCCAAAAAAATAACTCCTGCATGCGTAGCATGCCTATGTTTCCAATATGGTGGAGTATTCCAGTAACAACTTTTGCTATTTAACAACAGTCAAGCGACGTGATTGAACCGGATTTGAACATTATTACATACTTTACATGTGAATGATACATTGTAGAGGTTAAATCAAGGAAATTTTGCAAAAAATTTGTATAGCTGATCCCCTCATCCTAGTCGATCTCAAGTTTCTTGTTCGATTCAGAGAGTTTTAGCTCAACAGACTTAACACCGTGGCCGCAAGGACTTACGCTTGCAACGGTAAGCAAAACTCATGAATAGTATCGCCACTATAAAGCTGTTTTCACCATGCTACTGGTTAGAAAGATCCCCAAGACAAAATTTCTATTGTCTTGTACCTCTCGCCAGTAGGATTTCGGGAGGCTTAGAAGGTACTACCGGCCAGAGGTACAGCTTGCATATTTAGTCAACTTTGCCTAATTTTTATTACAGTTTGCTTCACATTTAACTTTTCTGCACTCCAAATCAGTCTTACAGTATTACACTCCTTGGAATCACTTTCTTCATAAATAAATTTGCATCTAGTTTTTGTTTTTTAGTCTTGTACCTCTCGCTGGTTGGATCTCAGGGGACTTCCAAAAGACTACCGGCTAGAGGTACAGGTTACATATTTAGTCGACTTTGCCCAATTTTTATTACAGTTTGCTTTAAATTTTACTTTTTGCCATACCTTGTTAGTCCTGCACTACACTGGAATCACTGTTTTTAAGAATACATTTACATTTAGTTCTTTTTTTTTGTCTTGTACTCATAGCTGGTAGGATCTAAGGGGAATTAGAAAATACCTCTAGTTAGAGGTACAGGTTGCATATTTAGTCGACTTTGCTCAATTTTTCAGTATGGTTTGCTTCACATTTCACTTTTTTGCACTCTTACGAGCATGCTCGTAAGTTCTTCCATGCAAGAATGCAGAGTTCTTCCATGCAAGAATAAAAAAAAATCGCTAATCTTCGGTAAAGCTGAGAAAAATAATATTGACTCTTCTTCTGCATATAGATAGCCTTATGAAAGTATATGAATGCCATGAAATTTTTTCCTTAAAATATCTGTTAATACCTGAGAAAAACGTTGGAAGCTGTTTTTAACTTAGGCACAATTAATTTTGGCAATCCAAAACATGTGCAAACAGGATTGAAATCGATTTTGATTCACTTGACTCACTTGTCAAAACTACTGTGCTAGAAAAAGCTGTAGTAGTTCCAATTTGGTGTATAACTTGTCATGGTCTAAATGCCATGATTTCATAAATTGTAGATTTATTTGAGTGTTCAAGAGAAGTAAAGAACTTACGGCTCTCCTGTGCTTCATAAAACAGTAGGTGAAAAATTGTGATAATTTTGAGCGTGTGCCTTTGTTTAGGATTCTGTAAGATTAAGAATGACAATACCCAAGTTAACGATCTTTCAAGATATGTAAAGTTTACTTTGGGGAAATGAGTGTGGGATTTTTAAGAATTTGTTGAAAATCGTCAACAAAATACATTAAATCACACCCTGTTGTGTATGGGTAACCATTAGCAAAAACAAAATTGTTTTTGTTTAGAAAACCTGGCAACTCAAAAAGCATAAAGAACAATGCAAATATACTGACCTCAACTTGGATATTATATTCTCTAATTTTTAAAGTGGTTTATTTTACTGTTTGTTTAATTTCATTCGTGAGGTTTATCATTAACAGAGAAGCCTGCCGCTGCAGCCACAATTAAAACCAGCTTGGTTTTCGATAATTCTTTGTAGCTCGCTTTTCACATTTGTACTCTTTATACTGTTATTACAGTTTTTCCTGAAAATTCTGACAATAAAGAAAAATACACCTTGCTTGCAAAGCAATACAAAATTTGCATACCAGGCTGAGAAAGAGTTCATGACAATGATTGGTACATAGGGTGGATAAGGTATTCCCAGTGGCCAAGATTAGGTCTTTTTGCCATGTCTCTTTTCTTTTGTTTTTGACAATAAGTTCCTAAGTTTTCAATCAAATCAGTTCAAAACAGAATAGAGGTCTCGATGGTTTTAATTGATAGAACTACCTTACAGGATTTGCATATCCCAACAATATAATACCGGTATGATAAATTTACGAACATGGACTGCCTACTATGCTCCCAAAAGAGCAAAAATTATATTTATTAGTGATCTAAAGAGAAGTCTGCTACCTCAAAGTAATGATTATAGAAAGAGACCGCATACTTTCTTTCCCCCCACCCTATGAACAAATTCAACTGTCACGCAAGCTCATTTGGCCTCTATGCAAATTTTTTTTAGAGATTCTAGCGTAACTAATTTCCATACAGTCTGTCAAACAACAAATAAATGATGAACAGGATCAACAACAGAAAACTCTGAACATAAAATTTAAATAGTCAGCTCGATCAGTTTTTCGAATGAATTTTGTCACAAAGGACACTGACACGTCATATCAAGGGCACAAGGAACACAAATTGCAAAGTTTAGACGTTTTCAGGAGCAGCCATTGTGATCAAACCACGACATAAAGTGACGGTGCAGATGTCATACTTACAGAGCCTGCAGAATGGAGAAAATGGAAAACAGAAAAACTTTGGACTCTTACGAACAGCTAAGAATATAATATTTGAGTTAAGGTTATTATATTTACTTTCAATTGCTATATGCATCAGAGTCGTGTCAATTTTTATTATACCAATGTCTTGATGGTCGCATGCACCTAACAGGAAGGCATGATTTTATGTCTTTCTTCACAGTTTTCAAAAACTTGCCAAAAATCCCAAATTCATTTCCCCAAAGTAAACTTTATATATTTTAGAAGGTAATCAACTCTAATGTTGTCTGTTGTAATCTTATGAAATTCTGAGCAAAGGCACCCAGTCAAAATTATTATTGTTCTTCACCTACCATTTTATGCAACATGTGAGAGCCTTAAGTTTTTTAATTCTCTTGAATACTGGAATTAATCTAATCTTTATGAAATCTCGGTGTTTAGACTATAAAAAGTTGTACAACAACTTAGAACTCTGGTAGCTTTTTCTAGTGCAGTTCTTTTGATACGCGAGTCAAGTGAATCATGACCTATTTTAAACCTGTTCAGTGTCACCAAATTGATCCTGGGACTGGAAATGAAACCTTTTCCTTTTTTTTCAGAAATGAATAATTTTTCCAAAGAAAATCTACACACCAATTGTATACTTTCTAAGGGCTATACCTGTATGCAAAAGAAAAGTGAATTTTAGTTTCTTAACTTTGCCATGCAATATTTAATTTTTGCATGGATTGGCTCTAAATTAATCTTATACTCCTTTGAATTTTTTTTTCAGAATACATTCACATTTATTAATTTTTTTTTTATTTAGTCTTGTAGGTTTCTCGCTGGTAGGATCTTTAGGGGCCGAGAAAATACAACCAGCAAGAGGTACACCTTGCATATTTAGTCGACTTCACTCATTTTTTTATTACAGTTTGCTTCACATCAAGTTAACTTTTCTGCACTCCAAATCAGTCTTACACTCCTTTAAATCACTTTCTTAATTATTTAAATGTTTTTTAGTCTTGGACCTCTGGGTGGTAGGATCTTAGGGGACTTAGAAAATACTACCGGCTAGAGGTTGCAGCTTGCATGTTTAGTCGACTTTGCACAATTTGTTGTATAGCAGTTTGCTTTGCATTTTAATTTTTGCCATTCCATGTTAGTCCTACACTAAACTGGAATGATGTTTTTCAAGAATATCTTCTTGTCCCTTGGTCATGTACCTCTAGCCCATGTAATCTCTGGGTGGCTTAGAAAAAAACTACAGGTTAGAGGTACAGCTTGCATTTTTGGTGAATTTAGCTCATTTTATTTTATTTTTGATTTATGCAAAACCTTTCTACATTCTACATTACTTTACTCTTATACAGTGTAACTGACGCAATATAGCAGCGTTCAAACTTTCATTTAGTTTTACACGCAGTCTTGTAACATCAGCGTGCGACTTTTAATTTAGTTGCATGCGGGTATCGCAAGCGCTCATGAAAGTGCTGCGACAGCCCACAAGCTGTATAAAGGTTACATTGTTTTCTTTTGCCATCAGTTGGCGCAAGATCTTTCGACTGAAAGTGAAGTTTTAGCTGCCATGCTCAAACCTTTTTAATTGATTTAGTGATAAGCGGCACCAAGGTAAATATTTTTACGCCTTTTAGTTTATTTAATCGAGCAATTTTTATCATTCTTTCTTTAATTGCGATTTCTCGTATTGTTAAGTAAGTTAAGACTTAAAATTTATTTTAAGCGAAAGTTGCTTACGACATCATAAGCAACTTACACCATTAATTGTAAATTGTTATTTTTCCTTTGTCTTGTGACTTTTTGAGTCGCATGAAATGTATTTTCCTCTGATTATTTACACGATCTCATTTGTAATTTGTTTGTACTTTTATTTTAGTTCTCACAATGTTCGTTTAACAAAGTAAGAAGTGAAATAAATTTTTACAGACATCAGTTGTGAACGTTGTGATCACTGGAGCAATATACAGCTGTGGAGTCACTCCATAGATATATCTCAATGCTTTGCAGTCTTGTTCATCTGGTTAGTAGCATCTTGGATCACTCAGAATATACTTCCAGTCAGAGGGGCTGCTTATGTATGACAGTGAAGGAAACTTGAAATTATTGACACTATTATGTTCTAAATGAATTTAAGGTAAACAAACTTTGAATTAGTTCAATCTGTACTTTCTTTGGTTGTAGATTTATTTCAATACAAAATGAACCAGTTTTAGGTGAATTTGACTCAAAATTCATTTCAGACTTGACCATGTCAACCAGATTTACTGAAGTTTATCGTGCAATATTTTGCATGATTAAGTATAAGTGGAATTTCTCAGAATGAAATAGTCTCTATTTTCATGATATTTGTGTTTGATCAGAAGTATTGCTGACAATGCCCAACATTGATTGAAATACTAAATCAGCTATAGGTAGTTATAGTATAACATGATTTTAGGGGAGATTCCACATTGTGGACATTACATTCAGGAGCTTAAATTGTCATTTGATCTCTCTCTTAAGTGCTTAGAAATATAACTTAAGGATTATTTTTGTTTGGACCTGGAAACTAATGGTCCTCCCCCACATTTTTGTGAAAAAAGAAATAACTTATGTATTTTCCTTGCGAAGATATAAATCAAAGAATGTGTGTTGTGGACATTACAAAAAAATCAACCAATAGTTCTTGTGATCATTTTTAATTCCATTTTCCTGTGAATTTTTAAAAGGTATAAACTTGTAAAATGGTTGAAAATGTTCCCTAAAGGTGAAAGTTTATAACTTTGTTGAAAAAATCACCCAGGCAGCATAGCTTTGTGTGTTTGCAGTAAATAAAAACATGTGTTGTGGACATTACAATTAGGGGATATGGTAAAAATAATGGTATTAAGGTATTGTATTGATATAACATGCAATTTTAAGGATCTTATGATAATTCCTTGCAACAAGCCGCACATTGAGCGTTGGTCTCTTCTTGTTGTTCTGCCAAAGAGTAAGATAGCTGCTGTGTTAGATAGTAAACCTGGAGGATTTGTAAAGCCTTCAACTCAAAATTTGATGAACAAGATAGGAGCTGTTCTAGCAGAGTCCAACCTCAATGTGGGGGACTGGACATTTGCATGTAATATGAAAGAAGAACTCCACCAGCAGACAAATGACTTCAATTGTTTTCCAGAATTTAGGCTTGGAATGGCATATCACCTGCACAGAAGAATCTTCCAAAGATCCCTGAGCCTGACATCACAGTAGACCAGTTCTACACAGTAGATTACCTCACCAACTACTTATACATTGGCAGAGCACAGAGTGTAGTAAACCAGATGGTGACCTTTAGATATCTACACAGAGTAGGAGCTTTCAAATTTGACTTTCCTAGAACAGCAGATATCAACACAAAGCCTGTCTCTTCAGTTTTCTTTGATCCTTTGACCATTGAGAGTAAAGGTCCTCTTATTACTCCCTTTCAATGCAAAAAGACATAGAAAAGATGCAAACAGCATTTTGATTGTAAAATTATCCTTGTATCAAGCTAACAGAACACCATAAATAGCTTCTGAATTAAGCTTCCCGTTTTACTAGAAATTAAACTTAAAAGGTGCAAAAGCTGTGGACATTATGTAATCTCCACAACAGAAGTTTGAATATATATTTTGAAGAAGAGATCAAGTATTCCTGAGATTTTTCTTTGACAGTTAAAAGGTACAGGTAATAGCTATAATTTCATGGCAAAATGAATGCCTTACTCCCCTTAGCAGAATTTTAATTGCAGAGTTAAAAATTGTAGGTGGAATTCCAATTTTAATGATAAGAGCAACATAAATTTTTGAGTGGCTGATATGGAATGGGCATGGCAAGTAGTGACAAAATTTTAACAATTCCAATCATTATAGTTATCAAGCTTTCAAAATACATTAAATCTACTAATATATTCCCAAAAATAAAAATATGATTGTTTCAGTGTCTCATGTGGAATTGCCCTTAATTCACCAAATTTATATTTTCCATTTGTATTTTCAGTGATATTTAACAGCATGTATGATTGTATGAAAACCTTCTGGCAAGTTATTCTTGAAAATATAAAATGTTCTTTTACTATAGAATTTACACAATTACAAAAAATTAGACTGGGCTGTGTCTGTCTTATTTATGATATTTTTCAATTGGAATTGCCATTTAAAAGGCAATAAAACATTCATATTTGAGCAGCAACCAGAAACCCTTTACTTATTGCCTAAAATGACCTACTTCCAAAGGGTTAATCTTGACATGTGCTTTGTTTCATGAGTGGTTTCTCTCTATACAAATCAACTTGGGAGCCGTGGGAAAACATTTCCCTCTCTTGTATCCGGTATGACTGACTGATTCCTACTAATATTCTACCATTGATTTTTTTCAGGATTCATGTCATTGGAAACTACTTTATTTTAATTTTGAAAAGGACACTCAACCTTGCTACAATGTTAAATAGAAAATGCAGTTCTCTTTACTGAGTTTACTTATTAACTTTCTTTAATGTTACATTCAGGGAATTTAGGGCAGATAAGTTGGGCATATGATCAATTTATACTGTGCCTCACTTTTTCAGCTACAGAATCAAGCTTATGAATGGCATCTTTTCTATTTACTGTTTAGTTAGTTCCATCAGAGTCCATTAAAGGGATAAAAAAGCTAGTGTGTCTTTTTTCATAATTTTCAACTCACAATGGAGTTGAAATATTTACACTTAAGTTTTTTTTCTTTCTTTCAGGTTTTTTGAGAATCCATCTCCAGACAAAGTGATCAACTATGATCAATGTGCATCTCCTAGAGTTGCCATTGAACAACATCTCAAATCCAACTCAAAGTAACCTGTAACTACAAGATTCCACAGTGATGTCCACAAATTTATCTTAAAAAGGATAGAAATTGTCAGGGATGGTTGGCATTTGTGAACAAAGCTGACTTTCCTCACAAATATTTGCCATGCTTTTGGGACCACTGTGCAGACAGTCATGGCCAGGGAGTAAAAGTGTTCTATCCAATCAAGGCTAGACATTTTATTTCTTTGTCTCCAAGAAAATATAACATAGATGACCACAATATTTCCCTTAGAACTTTCCAGAAGCTTACCTTCAAATTTATTAAAGTAGCTCTTGGAGATGACTCTTAGACTGTGAGTACTTTCCTCTGATTTTCTCAAGACGAGGCAGCCTTTTATCATGTTTCAATATTGTTATACATGCTGCATGTAGTTAGCATGTCACACATTCTTTTGCATAACCGATCCACTTTTCCCCTTAAGTGGAGAATGTATCAATCCAGTTTTTTATCCCAAAAGATAGAAAGATATATTAAAATTTAAATGGCACAATGTTCTGTCTAAGCAACAATATAGTTCTGGGGAAGTAATCAGACTTTATTTCTTCCAACTACCATTTTAAAGTAATCATCAACACTAGATGGTTGAAAAAAAAGAGATGAAATTGGTGTACATGTCAGCAAATCCCTGCAGGAATAGAAAGAAGTGAAAACTGTTAAATCCAAAAAATAAACAATAAAGCACAGAACTTAATAAGTGTCTCTTATGCCACAAAATACCCAAAAGAAGGTATTAATGTTAGTAATATCTGAAATACATTGATTGACAATAATGAACCTTCCACAATTCTTCCACAGTTTTAGCTGTGTTTTGCTGGATCAGGGCTTCTAGTTCGCCTGGTAAATTCTTCAAGAGTGTTTTCCTGTCATCCCCCATAAGGCTAGTTCATTCCCAAGTCCCAGATCCTTTTCCATCTGCATTCCTTTTCTCTCAGATTGAGAATGAAACACCACAGCTATCGATTGTCCGTATGAGCTTGTTCACAGGTGTACTTTTTTCTTGCCAGTGATCCAAGTCTTCTTATCATACCACTCCATTGCATCTCGTACAATGTTATTTGTTAAGATATCTGAAATGTGGAACGTTTATTTCCTTTTCTTTTAGGTAGCGAGGACATTTGGAAAGCCTTACTAAAATAGTAAACACTATAATTACAATATACAAAAACTCGCGCGTCTTTTTTTCTCAACTTCGCGCGCAATAGTAATAGTAATAGTAATTAAAGTTTAATGTCTTTACGTGGGGCATGGTTACCCATATTGCCCGAGCCAGAGGCTCATGTATGAAACGCAAGACAACAACCCACCCATCCCACCCCAGGGGAGGACATCCATCACACAGTAATCTCGTGTGTGGGAAATTAACGTCTCCTGCCCCTAACCCTGCAGGAGACGGGACCTCCATTTATTCGTCCCCATCCGAGAAGACTAGAATATCTAAACCCTTTCTTGATGTTATAGAAAGGCAGCATATTCTTCTCTAAGACCTTGAGTATTGGTTCGGCGGGGGCTCGAATCCTCGACCTCCCGCACACCAGTCCAGCGCTCTATCCGTTGAGCTAACCGTGAGGCGGTAATCTAGTTTCTAGTCTCCCCCCCGTAAAAGAGCTCTGTTGGAAAGCCTGGAACACTTTCCTACAAGGTAGTGACGATGTTTTCACCAAAATAATCCATTTTCTTTCGCGCAACCTTCGCGTATTGGCCAATATGGCGCTTTTGTCAGAGTGTCTACAATTGCGTCAAAAGGTGCTAAAAGCCGAACCCAGTTCTTGACGAAAAACCCGGCAGGTACAAAAAGCAGGTCACAGGTCACAATTGTATATTATGTTCATGTATATTATATGTTCAGTTCTGACGACCGGAAATGAACACTATAATGCAACGCCTTTACTCTATCTTGTGACCTGTGACCTGCTTTTTGTACCTGCCGCGAAAAACCCCATGTTTTACACAGAAGGAAACTAATTTGGAGCTTATCGAATGGATGCAAAGTAAGGTACATGGCACTTGTGCACCTTAGTAAATTGAAAACAGAATCCGGGTCTGCGACGATTGTTGACGCAAAGGCCTTCAAAATGGTGTCCTAAAGTAGACCTTGAATGAATTCGAAAAAACGAACCGAGATTTAAAGTTTTCATGCCACGCAACGCTTCAGAACAATCCTCGAAGGGGTGGGATGAAAACAAGATGCAATGTATCTTGTGATTTGGAAAAGGTTTCATTTTAAGGATAAAAGAAAAAACTATCGCCCATATATTTTCTGTAAAGAAAGGCTCGATACTGAGCTCGGAAATTTTTTTTCCGAAAGTGTGGCGAACACGGTATAAGGTTGGGGCGAACTCGATAGGGGGCGAACGCGGTACAATTCGTCACGTTGCAACTGCGCTTGTCGAATCGATTTTTCTGGCGGTGGGGTCTTTGACAAACGTTTAAAACTTCTACTTTTGTTGGGTGTCACAAAAACCAGGAACGGAGAACGGGTTACAGAGGAACGGTGAATGAAGAACCAGGAACGAGGAACCCCAGTGGAACGAGGAACAGAAGAGGAGGAAGAGGGAACTGGGAACGGATATTAATGGACGGGGAACCAGGAACAGGGAACGATAAACGGAGAATCGGGGAGCCTGTTGCTCAGACCCTTTTTCCGTGTGGTCGTCCGTCATTTTAAAGTGTCATACGGATTACCGCTGTACTTTTGAACCCTATTTTCTTGTTCCAGGTTTCCTGTTCCCTGTTCCCCGTTCCCCGTTCCCCGTTCCCCGTTCCCCGTTCCCCGTTCCCCGTTCCCCGTTCCCCGTTCCCCGTTCCCCGTTCACTGTTTCCCGTTCCCTGTTCCACGTTCTCTGTTTCCCGTTCTCTATTTTCATAATCTATACGAATGTAAAATCTCTTTCATAACGGTTAGATTAATCAACACATCTTTAGTTTTCGCAGTCAGCTTCTGCTGTTCTTCGGGATGAGTAAACTTAACTGCTCTGGCCAGTTAATGGGCTAATCAATTCGAAGCTTAAATAACCATTCTCTCCCTCCCCCTCCCCCAGAGCAACCCCGTGGCATTTTACAATCGTCTGTATCCGGAAAGAAGGGAACTTTAACCTTGCCTAGGTAGGAAGTGTTGAGCGTAATCCACGTGTTTTTAAACTTTTTATAGTGGAGGTGTTTCATGTTAAAGAGGCTGCTTTCGTGAGCGAACATCTTCGGAGACCCAGGGGCTGAGTCGATTTCAAGTTGGGGCATGAAGAGCCCCTAGGGACATTGTCTTACCAGACTAGTTCCAAACGGTCGCAGTCGTTCTGCCATCTGATTGCCAGAAAATCATAATGTTTTTCTGCCCAATCAGAGTGTAGTGTGCTTAAGAGTCCTTTCGTGTGTTTTCACACGGACATTGTGTAGCTCAGTTGCTCGCTATGCTTGTTTGGATTGTGCGACGGAGATTTGCTTGAGGTGAAAAGTTTCAGTCTCAGCACACAATGTAAGAGAAATCGATCAGATTGTCCGAGAAAATCTTACCGGAAATTGTACTGAATACTTTCGCAGGTATCACAAGAGAACGTGTTTTAAAGTTTGCGAGGTTTGTACACAAGACGATGGTTGCAGTCATTGATATGTCGCTTTCAACGTTAAACGAGATTTAAACTTAATCTTTCTATATTTTTTGCATAATTTTCTGTGACTGGAACTTTGCCAATCCCGTGAAGTTATTTCGTCGCAGGGGCCACGCAGGTATGTCGAGCAACTGGTACTTGCGCAACTTTCTGTGGGTGCCAAAATCTAATCTCATCTTCGCTTAAAATAAAGAAAAGCTAAGCGTGGAAACTTTTGCTTTTTAGATGTGGGTAGATGACCCTGTACTACTAAGCTGACATTTGCAGTAAAGCAAATCCGCCCTTTCCATCCATTATTTCTTGGTCTTTGGTTTTGTTTTTCCCATTGAAAGCAGCATCGGATCGATTCCCAATTATCACTGAAGGGACTAGAGGAGAATTACAAAATTAAACGAGACTTACCTGTAAGTTGAAGTTTGATTGGGATTCTATCCTGTCATCAGTCCGGAACGAAAGAGTCACATGAGATGCGCGCGCATGCTGCTGGTCAGTCTTCAAAGTGAATGGCACAGGATAAGGAACGAAGGAGAAGGGTGGGTGGGTTGGGATGTGACTCCTTCGTTCCGGACTGATGACAGGATAGAATCCCAATCAAACTTCAACTTACAGGTAAGTCTCGTTTAGTTTTGTAATTCTATCCTGTCATCAGTCTACGTCACTACGGAGTCACATGAGACTTCAAAGTCCTGTGCCATGAGTTATCAACAAAATCAGACATAGTTCAACAACAATAACGGCATTTATTGTCAAAAGGGGGCTATAGATGTGTACTGTGTGCGAAATAGGCAGTGGTGTCAATTCCTGCTGATTTCATAACTGCCTTTGTCCATCTAGATACAGTGTCCCGCGAAACAGGATCATGAGGCTTCATGTAGGTTAAGAGCAACTGGGAATGCTCCTTCCTTAGTGGCTTGGTCCTACTAAGGTATTCAGTCAGATGCTCCACTACACAAACTTTGTTGTCCTCTTTGAAGGCTAAAAGTTCGATAGGCTCCAGGTGCTTTCCTGGCTTTGATTGCTTCAGTTTGTCCATGAAGGTAATCCTATACATGTCTCCAACTGCTTGTATATGATTTATGTCAAATAAATGAAACATCTGGCCTCGTTAGCCAGTTGTTAGATGTAATAACATTGTCAATTTTAACTAAAGGTCCTTTAACGATAACTCCTGGGCCAACTTCACGGTCCTGAAGTAGTCCAAAACAATATTAACGTCCCTAATCTCGCCGAGTCTAGGCAATGCAGGGCTAAGTTCATAAATCCCTTTTTAAACAATGATAAACTAAGGGATGCTCCCCAAATTTACTCCCATCATCCATGATTATCACCGCTGAGAGTGCTGAGCGTGCCGAATTTACAGCACTATAGCCAAGTCCTAAAGAGTAGAGAGATACTAAAAATTTCATTGCCTGGGTAATGGTCGGATGACATCAGTTAATGCCATTATCCTTGCAATGGCAAGACCACTTTCTGAGGTATGAATCATACTGTTTAGAAGTACCAGGCCTCCATGACGCCATTACCACTTTTTGTGCACTGGAAGACAGCTTAATGTGATTTAGGTTTTCCCTGATAATAGACATACCATCAGACTGAGTTTTTTCCCACAGGGGATGTACTTCGGCCGGGTGGCTCGGTAGAAACAGAAGATCCTGTCTGGCTTTTATCAGCACTCTCTCCTTGACCATCATGTGTAGAACTTTGGGAAACCAACTCTGAGTTGGCCAATCTGGGAGAACAACAATTCCCTTTGCCTGATCTGATACTATTTTGCTTAGGCAGGCTGGAATAACACTAAAGGGGGGAAATGCATATAATTTCAGCACAGACCAATCCAATGAGAATGCATCTATAGCACTAGCAGTTGGATCTGGTTTGTAGGAAACATAACTTGGAAACTGATTTTTGATGCGAGAAGCGAATAAGTCAATTTCTAGCATGAATGTTAATTTTCTTTTTTTTTTTTAGGGCATGAAACAAGGCATCTTTGTCTAGCATCCACTCTGACTCTCTCTCATTTCTCCTGGATTCAAAATCAGCAACCAAGTTATGCTTTCCTGGTATATGGGCAACACTCAGCCAGACTCCATTGTCCGTACACCATTCCCAAATTTCTTTTGCCATCAGATTACAGCTATGCGAATGGCTAGAACCCCTATGATTTAACACACTGACTGCTGTTGTATTATCACACATTATTCTGACATGGAAGTTTTTCTTTTATTTTGCAAAGGTTTTCAGAGCCAGTAGAATAGCATGCATTTCTAGCTGATTAATATGATTCTGGGGTTCAGAGAAAAACCAGTTTCCTCCAGTTGAAATCTCCCCACAATGAGCACCTTACCCCAAGAGTGAGGCATCTGTGGTGATAAGGAGCTCAGGTTTAGGATGGTAAAATACATTGAAGGAATTTTCAACATTTCTAAACCACCACTGTAGCTCCTGAAGGGCTCCATGTGACAATGTCATATAGGAGTCAAAATTGCCTTTATTTCTTTTAAGAGCTGCAGTTTTGTCAGCTTCGAGTCGTCTGTAGCATAAAGGACCATGCATGACCCCTGGGAAATTTGATACAAGTTTACCAAGTACTCTGGCTACTCCTCTGATGGTAATTTTGCCATGCTGCACATTCTTGCACGCATGGCATATTCCTTTTGTCTTCTCATTGGTAAGCCTGATAGTCGTTGTCACTGAGTTTATAAGAAACCCAAGGACTACTATCTCTTGGGAAGGGATCAAGAGACTTCTCAGAGTGTACAATGAAGCCAAGCTGCTCAAGAATCTGCATAGTCTCTGTGACATTCAAAATACATTTGATCATATGTCTGCGCTTGGTGGTAAACATCATCCAAGTGAGCAACTGATATGTGCCCTTTAGTATGCAGGTGGGCCTGCACTGGCTTAGGTATTTTAGTAAACTTCCGGGGGGCACTAGCTAACCCATTTGGCAGACAGCAAAACTGGTAGGTCTTATTTTACCAGTGAAAATTTCTGTCTAATTGCTTGATTGGTATAGAGGAATAGGCATCCGTCATGTCTATGCATGCCATGTAGCAATTTTGGGTAACCAATTTTGTTATGGTGCCAAGAGAATCCATTTTAAAATGATAGTAGCCAACTCATTACACTTTTTCAAGTTTAAAATAAGTCTATGAGTTCCATCTTACTTTAGGTGTTAGAAAGATAGTGGAGATTATTTGTTCTGGATCATAGCTAGCCTCTTCAGCTACACCTTTCATAAGCAATTTTTGAACTTCCAGATTGATGTTTTTAGCATCATTCTCATTATGCTTGTTTATTGGGAGTTTATGTTGCACTGGAGTGTCATCACATTGGATGCTTACCCCGAGGATATCAGATATCCTTGTCACTAGTAGTTTTGTTCAAGCTGAGTGGTGTAATTTCACCTGACCAGCTGTAAAATTGGTACATCGGCAGTGAAGGTAATTCAATAAGTGTGGCAAAATTGGTGTAAGCATATTTACCGAGTTTTGGATTTCTCTCAATTTTTTGAGTACTTGGTGGCTCTCTGGCCCTGTTGTTTGCCTTGATTGCTCCGGTTTTGAAGGGTGGCTTTCCCCCTAAAAAGGAGTCTTTTCTGGCAGATTGGGGTCGGTTGCTTGCAGTGTTTTTGGGTTTTATAGCCTTCCTCAGATTACTACTTTCCCTTGCATCCTTTAGATGCTTGGACAATTCGTCCCCAAAGAGTTGTTGTGAAGTAACAGGTACTTCAGATGAGCATATTGACTTATACTAGTAGCTTAGTGCAGGTTTAATTTGTTCTCGTCTTAACTGAGACATCTGGGTCTGTATATGACCCAACATTGCAATGGTATATGCCAGATTATTTATAAGCTCTGGTGTATTTTCAGCATTTACAGTAATCCCCTGAAGGGTTTGTAAATTGATAATAGCTGTCTTATTGACAAGCTGGTGAAGATTGGCAATTTGCAAATCAGCTTTCCGCTGGCGGGCATTTAATTATGCCCATATCTCCTGATTGACCTTTATCTGTTTGAGTTTAGGGCAATTTGCCGGACGTTTGTGTTTTTCAACAGTTGATTTATCAGGATTTAATTTCTTAACCCGTCGCTTTTTGACAAGAGTTGTCACATCCTCATCCAAATCATCGCCGGTGGCGTCTTCAGTGTCATAGGCATCAGCCAATGAATTGAGCATCTTTCCTTTGCTACCTTTTTGGTCGGTGACCTTTTTAGGGTTTTTATTCTCCATGTGAGGAGAGGTTGAGGGCTCAGCCTCCTCCTCTCACTCTGGGTCAGAGGCTGACATGCTGTCTTCACCTCTAGCCTTTCGTTTTCTGGCCGGTGGCCCTTAGTGTGGCACATGTTCTCAAAATGGCTGCCATCTTAGCCATATTTTCGTTAATTGAGAAAATAGCCTTGTTAAGGCTGCCCTCCTCAACGCTCTGTGAGCTTCGTGAGGTGTCCTCGTGCGATTCATCCATTTCAGGAGCGGCATTATTTAAGTCGCACATCCCGATGTTTTCGCTGAAATTTGTGGAAAAATAAAAATCATGGACTCCCACCTACCTTAAACTTGGAATTTTTGTAGAAAGGATTCCAAAGGAGCGCAGGATTGCGGATATTTTCCTTGGATTACGAAGCAGAAAAAAAAAAAGGTTTGAAGATCTAAACCAGCAAGCGAGCACTGACCAGCAGCATGCGCGCGCATCTCATGTGACTCCGTAGTGACGTAGACTGATGACAGGATAGAATCAGTGGCCTTCCTAGCTCAAGAATTTCAACTCTCCAGGCAGCAGTTGAAAGATTAAACTCTTTCCAAACCCCTTCGGTAACTGCCTGAAAAAATCTCTCCTTCCCACGATGTTCTCGTTAATAAGTTTTTGTTCAGATTTTAATTGGCTAACCGGAAACACAGCTAAGCTTTCTCTTAGCGCCTGCTGGAGGTCGTCAACGAACTTAACGTTCTCTACAACCTTAGCCGTATTGTGAACGAGTTTACTACAAAGCGAAGATTAGATATTGGCGCGCACAGAAGGCAGAAAGCTACGTGGGCGAAAGCGTAAAAGTTGCTCAACATACCTGCGCCGTGCGACGAAATATATACCGTCGCCCGTGCGACGAAATAACTTCACGGGATTGGCAAAGTTTCAGTCACAGAAAATTATGCAAAAAATATAGAAAGATTTAAGTTTAAATTTCGTTTGACGTTTAAAGCGACATATCAATGACTGCAACCATCGTCTTGTATACAAACCTCGCAAACTTTAAAACACGTTCTCTAGTGATACCTGCAAAAGTATTCAGTACAATTTCCGGTAAGATTTTCGCGGACAATCTGATCGATTTCTCTTACATTGTGTGCTGAGACTGAAACTTTTCACCTCAAGCAAATCTCCGTCGCACGATCCAGACAAACATAGCGAGCAACTGAGCTACTAGTATATGTCCGTGTTAAAACACACGAAAGGACTCTAAAGCACACTTCACTCTGATTGGGCAGAAAATCACAAAGATTTTCTGGTACCAATCAGATGGCAGAACGACTGCGACTGTTTGGAACTAGTCTTGTAAGACAATGTCCCCAGGGGCTCTTCCTGCCCTAACTTGAAATCGACCCACAGCCCCTGGGTCTCTGAGGATGGTGAGCGAATGGCTTGGAAGAAACTTTTCACATCGTAGAATGTTTATGAGCGAAAAGCTGAGCAGGAGCAGCAAAAACTAAAATGCGACTGTGCTAAATTCTACAACATACGTTGATCACTCAAGGAATCCCTGAACAGAAAGTTATGCTTATGTCGGGCTTTTGAACGCAATTTTGGCCCGGGGGAGGTGGAATTTGACCGAGCCAATCTTCAAAAGCTCAAATACTGGGAGGTCTGGGAGGGTTGCCCCAGAACGGATGTAGAAGTTTCGAATTGATCGACGCCAAATGAGTTCTTTTATAGCTGCGTTAACCGTACATAAAACAAACACTTACGCTAAAACCGGCTAATGAAACACACCAACGAGGCGTTGTAGTTTGAAATAGCATAGTTTTTGTTGCTTTTTTTGGCCTATAATCTACAAAAGGACGCTCAAGAATTGTTATGAATACGGAGCTTTCGAAAACAGTTTTAAAAGTTTACAGGAGCCCATCAACATTGTTGATGATGGGCTCCTGAAGTGTATCGTTTTGAAAAAGCACCGGCTTTTACCACGTTTTCTGCAAGGACAATTGAAAAAGGAGGTTCTCAAAAACGTCGACCGAAAAATGCGTCTCATACTCGCTCCCCTCTGCGTTTTCCAGTGTTTTGTTACTGTGGCTAATCGCAAATGCATCGATGTGGACAATCGACAGCAAAACGAAAACACTGAGTTTGGGTGAAAATATTAACCTCCCTTCACTGACATTTTTGAAAACGCCCTAGTGTGGTGGTGGCCCGCGAGCAGCCGGCAGCTATCTCTGGTTCTTTTTAACATCTATTAGGTATCTGAAAAGTGGAAAGCTGTCGGGAGTTTCGTGTAAGTTTTACAACTAGTAGCTTCATTCCAGCTCGGATCGAAATCCGCCAATCACAAAATTCATGTTGACCTCGTAACCTTTGGAGTTCAACTTCCAGAGGTAACCAATCAGAGTACAAGGAGTTTGATCCCTTAGTGAAATCTGATACATCGTCAGTGCAGCTATAAAATTGGCGCCAGAGCAATTGCACGTTGCGAAATTGTGACTTACAGTGTAGCTCTGTAGGTTGTAGTTTATCGAAGAGTGTGGTTTAGCAGAGGGTGAATCTTTGTCCGAATCATGACAAAATTACGTAAATCTTCTCGCGGTGTTTCAGCAGAGAAGAAAGCTGGTACAATGAAATCTGGTGTTGCAGTTGACAAGAAGAAAAGGAAGGTCAAGAGAAGGGAAAGTTATTCGCTGTACATCTACAAAGTGTTGAAGCAAGTTCATCCTGATACTGGAATCACAACCGAAGCCATGGGCATCATGAACTCCTTCGTTAGCGACATCTTTGAGCGCATAGCTATGGAGGCATCTCGCTTGACAAAGTACGCCAAGAAGTCGACAGTGAGCTCTCGCGAAATCCAAACTGCTGTACGCCTACTTTTGCCAGGTGAACTTGCGAAGCACGCTGTCAGCGAAGGTACGAAGGCTGTTACCAAATACACAAGCAGCAAATGAATGATAAGTACGATATTTTCGGTAAAAGCAAGAGACTTTTTAAAGGCACTATAACTTTGGTATAACTCCCTGATCAACCAGTTTACAGATGTTGTTGTTTACTTTGTTGTTATCGAACCCGAGGTTGAATTTAATCAAATTATCCAACATGTTGGGACGACAGGAATGCCGAGACAACTTCCGGACAAGTTTTTAAACTATACTGAAACAACTTTGTGTGAATATGGCACTTCTCATTGTAATTTTGTGAATATCGGTTGAAATAACCTGCCTTTCATCAACGGAGGATGTCGACTTTAGATTAGCTCCTGTATGTCATGTTATCTTTGCTTTGACTTATATTAAAAGAGAAAGGTGTTTCAGTCGGAAAATTTTCTCTTAACGTGTCTCTAACTTGTGACATGAATGCCTTGCAACGCTCACTGTGTTCCAGAGTTTGGGACAATGTTACGAAAGGTGCACAAATTGCTTAAGCCGACGCTCTGCAAATATGTTTGTTTACAGTGTTATTTGCTGCGAAGCAGAAACGGGAAGCGAAGATTTCCTGCCTTCCTCCCGAAACAGCCTTCTTGAAAATCGAAAAGTAAAACCCGATTTTCTTTTATATACTTTTTCAGATCCATGTATAGTTTTTAGATCACCTCGCAAATAATATAGGACGCGAAGGCAACGGGCGAGCGATCCTCTCCCGAGTTCGTCCCGCGTGGTATTTCCTCGGGTGGGAATAAAGCTGAGAACTGAGACCCGTTCAAGACTTATACGTGGTATTTCATACATTTTGCTGATCCTTACAAACAAACGAAAAATTCAGGGAAATTTTGGATAACGGCCGAAACATTGTGCGGTTTCACTGCCGCTTTACGACTCGTTTCATTAGCGTTGCAACTTCTTACAATAGGCCTGTAGCCACTGAAATGAAAGGAAAGTGGTTTGAAAGTCTTCGCTTTATATTTTTCCCCCTTAACCGTTAAAATCGTAAGCTTGACAGGCTTCTAATTTCTCCATACAGTATCACCTTTGAATCAAATGTAAAGGTTATGATAATAATAGCAATGATCAGCAATCTACAGTAAGAAGCCGCTGATTTTCAAACAAATTCTCATTAAAAGTAAGGAACGGGAAGATCGAGATGGGGTGGGCTGAAGGTTCACTTCAACTAAACGGGCGAGAACAATAGAATTCCTGAACATTCTCCGAATAACTGAATAGTGAGGGTAATAAATTTATTTCAAACACATTTTCCAAGGCAGATAATGCTAATCAACGGAGAAATCGCTATCCGGCGGATAATTAACAGCAAAATGTATAGCGTATATGAGAACGATCCTTCGCAGTAAAGCACTATTTGAGCAATAGTGAAAATCAGACCTGAAAAAAATTTCAGGCCTGTACGGGATTCGAACCACTGACCTCTGCGATACTAGTGCAGCGCTCTACCAATTGAGCTAACAAGCCAACTGGGAGCAGGCCATCAAATTAATTCGACATAAACCCGTAGATGAATTAATTTGATGGCCTGCTCCCAGTTGGCTTGTTAGCTCAATTGGTAGAGCGGTGCACTAGTATCGCAGAGGTCAGTGGTTCGAATCCCGTACAGGCCTGAAATTTTTTTCAGGTCTGATTTTCACTATTGCTCAAATAGTGCTTTACTGCGAAGGATCGTTCTCATATACGTCTCATAACCGCAGTTCACACATATGTTTCATATGTTTGTTGTTGTTAAAATGTATAGCGTTATCCATACATACATATAACTTTATTTAAACTCGGATTTAGAATAGCTCGAGAGAGCTATTATCTCCGAGTATAACACCCACCCACCCCACCCCAGGGGAGGACATCCACCCCACAGTAATCTCGTGGGTGGGAAATTAATGTCTCCTTCCCCTAACCCTGCAGGAGACGGGGCTTACGGTTTATTCGTCCTTATCCGAGAAGACTAGAATATCTATCCATTTCTTGATATTATAGAAAGGTAGCAAATTCTCCTCAGTTATTTTAAGACCATGAGTATTGGTCCGGCCGGGGCACGAGCCCTCGACCTCCCGCACAACACAATCCGGCGGAGAGATTTTGTCCAGTGGATTACGTCATAACGTTAAACAACCAGAATCCGGAGAAATTAATTGAGAGAAATATATTTTTAAGTTACATTTTAGTTTTCTAAAATCTTGACGAAATATCTGATGACAACAGCTCATACTGGTTATAAAAATGATACAAAAAAAACTTGGGAAACCTCTCTTTCCCAAAGTGAGAAGACTCCGAGAAGTCCCGCCTTTTTAGTTACGTCCGTCGCGCTAGTCAAAAAGCCTCAGTGAAAAAAAAAAATGTTGATGGCAGCACGCCGCGGAGAGATCTGAGTTCTTTTTAACTCGCGCAACAGACTTCGCCGAAAACGAGGGGCTGCTCGTAGTTTAAAATTAAGAAAACAATTTCTTTATCTGTGATCGTAAAAACCAGAGTATTATTATCTCAACAATGCAGAGGCTATCATAGCTCAGTAATCTACAGTTCTGTTGAGTATAACAGCCCTTTATCTCTACCGGTTTCGTAATGAAATATCTCCACCCCCAACGAGTGACTTATACTTAATTTCTCCTAACAGCATCGCTGTCGTTTTCCCGCGCTTTAGGCAGTTTGTTTGTATTTTGAGTTCTCATTGCTTCTTCAAGGTGTTTTCCTTTCTTCTGATTGGCTGTTGCGATTACTTTCGTTCTGATTTTACAATACTCAATCGAAAAGCGCCCTTACCGGCCAACAATTCAAGAATATTAAACAGACTGCGAAAAGAATTCAAATCACTTGGGTGAAAATTCTGGCCGTGCGAGAACTGAACACTACTTTAAAGGGGTGTTCGAAAAATTCAAGCGTTGTTTTTCAGTCTCTCGTTGAATATTATCTCTGGACACAGAAAAGGTGTGAAGAAAGTCATTCCTTTAGTCTTCACTCGCCTTGCAACGTCAGGATTGGCCAGTTGAAGGGTGTATCTCTGTAAAACAGACGCAAGAACTATGCGAGTGATTGCCAGAGCATACCGATAACCCAGGCATTTCCTTGGACCCATACCAAAGCGGAAGAGAGAGCCTGGCACTGGTCTGGCACCGTTCGCGAAGCGATCTGGGTCGAATTTGTCAGGCTCTTTCCAATACTTCTCGGAAAAGTTCAGTGACTGGGTATCCACGCAAACGGGAGTCTGTTGAATAAGATAAAAGACAATTATGTTTTTGTTAACTCATATATTCAGGAAACGCATTTTACTCGCGTAAGACAATGCAGGTCCGCGAGGAGCAATTCTCATCTGTGCGTTCCTCCTTTGCGCGCGTCGCTTTAAATCGTTTGCTGTCTATGCGTTCAGCAAGCTCCAATGATAAAAGAACTTAGATTTAATGTAACACTACGGGCAGAAAATGCCAGAACTTACAAGAAAAATGATGAATTTCAGCTTTTTGACTATTAGCCAAATGATATCTTCAAATTAAAGTAACATTTGATAGGGAGCCTTCCAGCTGACCTACCACGGTAATTGTCCTATCCAGTAGTTAAGGTATTCTTTATTTCCTCGCCTGTACCCTGAGAGTCACCTTTTCGTCTATCCGGGAGGTTGGGGGGAGGAAAAAAGCTGGAAAAAGAGCGCAAATAATTGGACAATATTGCTCACCCCTTTCGGAATCTGATATCCTCCAATATCAGTTACATGTTTCACTGTTCTCTCTGGGAGGCTGAGCGCCAAAGCTGGGTTCATCCGAGCACTTTCTTTTAGAACCATTTCCATATAGGGTAGGTTGTTTTCCAGGTCTGCAAAAGAACTCGGGTCAGCCCCCAACAGAATTTCGTCTACTTCCTGATGAACTTTGTCTTGAACAGAAGTGTGGCGAGCGAGATCAGCCAAGGCAAAAGAAGTGGCAGCCAAGCTGACGTCAATATTCAAGAGCAAGATTTCGTTCACAGAATGCAAGAGCTGTGCCAGACAGTACGAAAACGGTTGTGAATAGATAAAGTATTTTTTTTCTTCCTAAAACTATTTGTTTGGCCTTCGGTGTTGAAATAGATGGGAAGTTAAATGGATGAATAAATGGGCGGATGGGTGTATGGATGGAATGAAAGAATGAACAAATGAATGAACGAACGAGCGAACAAACACGAGGAAGAGCGAACGAGTGATCAAATGAACGAGCGAACCAGCGAACCAGCGAACCAGCGAACCAGCGAACCAGCAAACGAGCGAACGAGTGAACGAGTGAACGAGCGAACGAGCGAATGAAAAAAATCAATAATGAAAGGAAGGTAAGTAGGAAAAAGGAAATGAAGGAATAAATAACTGGAAGGATAGATGTACGGACCATAGGGATGATGGACTGAAGGGTTGATAAAAGGATTGAAAAATGAACTAAAAATAATGAACTAATACACAAATAAAGACTTTCAGTCTACCTCTTCCTCTCCCAGATCGAGTGCGTGAGTCTTCAATTGTTCCATCATGGAAAAGAATAATGCATCACTAGACCCCAGTCGTCCCTCCTCGTATTCTTCAAACAAGAAAAGATTAAACGTCTCCCATGCTTTATTGAAGGCCTGGGCCGTCTTGTTCACCTCACTCGGAATATAGGAGTAGTACGGCAGCCTGCTTTCACCGACATTAAACTGATTGACGGCATCCTGAAGCAAATCACTGACCTCCATGATACGTTGGAAATATTTTTCTAGGACTTCTTCTCCGTACACAACTTGCACCAGTACACGAAGTGTGACGTTGGCAAGACCCTCTTTTTGAAGATCAACGGGCTTACCGAGTGGTAAGGAATTCAGGAATGTGGAGCACTCCCGTCCAATCATATGCATAGTGGCCGAGACAGCACTGGAGGAGAAGTATTTCTCAAAAGGGCCGCGGCATCGTCTCACCTCGTCGCGCCCGTGGCTGGTTGCCAAGCAATTTCCTAAAATGTCTTTGAACACGGAGCCGAGGCAGGTGAAATCTCGGTCGCGCTGGTGTGAGTAGTGGTCAGTATAGAACGCGCGAATGGCTTCTGCGTCAGCTAAGATCCTGCGAGGATGTCATAAGAAGATAAGAGACCATTAACTCTTGTTCTCTAGATCAAGAAAAATAAATATAAAGCTCCACGTCTGGCCTTTTCCGAAAAGTTATGGCTTTTAGTCGCAAGAAATAAGTTCCTCGACACCAGGCTCCTCACTCGCTAGTTACTGCGGCTAGATCTCGTCAAAAGAGCTATCAACATGATTACGTATGATGCACGATCCTCGCAGTAGATAGCGCTATTTAAGCAATAGCGAAAATCAGACCTGAAAAAAAATCAGGCCTGTACGGGACTCGAACCACTGACCTCTGCGATACCAGTGCAGCGCTCTACCAATTGAGCTAACAAGCCAACTGAGAGCAGGCCGTTAAGTTGATTCGTAATGAACCCGTGAAAGTGATAAATGAGATAGAATAAATATATGAAAATCATATATTTTGAACTGCGGTATTTGATACGTATGATGCACGATCCTCGCAGTAGATAGTGCTATTTAAGCAATAGCGAAAATCAGACCTGAAAAAAATCAGGCGTGTACGGGACTCGAACCACTGACCTCTGCGATACCAGTGCAGCGCTCTACCAATTGAGCTAACAAGCCAACTGATAGCAGGCCGTTAAGTTGATTCGTAATGAACCCGTGAAAGTGATAAATGAGATAGAATAAATATATGAAAATCATATATTTTGAACTGCGGTATTTGATACGTATGATGCACGATCCTCGCAGTAGATAGCGCTATTTAAGCAATAGCGAAAATCAGACCTGAAAAAAATTCTTTTTCATATATTTATTCTATCTCATTTATCACTTTCACGGGTTCATTACGAATCAACTTAACGGCCTGCTCTTAGTTGGCTTGTTAGCTCAATTGGTAGAGCGCTGCACTGGTATCGCAGAGGTCAGTGGTTCGAGTCCCGTACAGGCCAGATTTTTTTCAGGTCTGATTTTCGCTATTGCTTAAATAGCGCTATCTACTGCGAGGATCGTGCATCATACGCAACATGATTAAGCGACTTGTCACGCAACGAGGCTTTGGTATTGCGTGACATCCTCACTGGTCAGAAGGAGATTGTTTGAGGACCAGTCATTATTCATTCCCTTAGGGGAGGGAGTTGAGAGATTTTTACGAGGGTCACATAGTTTTCAGGAAAAATGAAGAGAGGATCATTTGTCGCCTATAAGGTAAAGAGGAATAATCATATCGGAAAGCTGACTGGGAAGAATATTACAGAGCTTTATGGGGGCTTCAGGTAATTTGTACTGTGACACAACCAAAATACTCCTTAGCGAACCTCATGTGACGAAGTTTGCAAATTCATGAATGGAATGACCACAAGATACTCACACAACTGGAGTCAGACAATGCCAAATGTAATAAATTGGGCCGTGTATCTTGGACAGCGGTCGATCAAAGAAATTCACTCGGTGAAAATGCCCGTAAGGTAGCTGTGGCAGTTCTCCTCGCATCCGCTCTCCTTTGGTATTTTTCCATGGGACTCGCCAATAAACTAGCGCAACCTTCAAGATGTAAAAATGTGTATAAAATTTAAGCAAGTAAAATTGATGTCCACACTTAAAAAGCTTGTTATAGGACGAGTGAAGATATAGGCGATTAGGTAGAACACGTAGGAACGCGAGGAACGCTCTTCCTCTCTCGTGGAATAAAGGAGCCAGTCCACCCTCCTCTCGAGTCATGCGCTACGCGCTCCTATTCTCACGCGGAAAAATAAATCAAGCGATCCTCTCGAGTCTGGAGTCACGCGCCCCTCCTTTCGCCCCTCCTTTCTCCCCTCTACACGTTCGTCCTCTCGCACACAACACGCTCCTCTTGCTCTAGCCTCCTCTTACCCGAAAAATATATCTTTAAAAAGAATTGTAAAAAATGATATGACTTCTGTTTAGCAAACTAGCTCTTAAATTGCCTTCGCTGCTTGTCAACGCAGCGAGCAGGATTTATTTTCTTATTTGTTTTTATTACCAGCGATATATCAAATCGAGATGAACTACATTAAAACTTCAACACTTGATCTGCTGGTTTTACGTTTCAATATCCCAGTGAAAGTAATCTGAGAGACTTTTTAAGTGGGTGCCCTTTTTTCTCGTAAGGTCAGACGAAAAAAAAATGACTTCTGATTTCATTTACTCTCCAGAACTCCTTAATCCTTCTTAGATGATGTATCTATTGCCCCTTTGATCTAAATTGCATGATACTATACTACGAGAAAGAAAGAAAGTTTTCCCGCAAACGACTTTGAGTAAAAGGCTATCTATTACATAATAATATTGCATTTTAACCACCGCAAAGCGTTGTGGCGATCGAGGACATTTCTTGCTAAACACGTTCATCGAAAGACGTCAAAGACGCATCTCACAAAACGGTCCGATTTCATGCCATAAAGCACAGGGAACTCTAATAAAGTGGGAAGTTCTGCTACCTCAAACCTATAAAATGATACCCATTACCTCTTATTGGAGAGAAAGGACAGGATGTTTTCTTAATTTTAAAAAGATAGACCCATCCATGCTGAGGTCGTAGGGTCACGAACTCCCGATGATTATTTCGCCTTAAAAAGCTTTGAATATTTAGTGGTTTGCAGTATACATGACAGGTCACTGAAACTTGGACCGAAAATGTCGAACTTGTGTACAAGCGACTCGCGCGCGCGTGCTTTGAAATTAAGTAAGTTTAAAATGTCGTCAACAAATTATGCAGATTTTTTTTTTTTTTTCGACATAAACGAGTTTCTTTTAGAGGAGTTAAAAGTTTTGACTCGGAGTTTTTCGAGGGGCAATTTTTCCGGCGGTGGTTAGTATTTACCGTGTTTACGGTGTTAACGAATAAACGTGTTTGTTTGATTTCCGTTTCGCTTCCAAAAAAATATCAAGTGTTTACGGAAATGATTGTTTGGAGGTCACCAGCCGACATGTATCATCGTATCGCGGCGCGCATGACAAAAGCTCTAATAAGAGATTCATGTTAACATCGATATAATTTGATTTAACCTCCCAAGTTTTTAGCAACGCATTTTTTCAAGATCGACGAAAATTCTATTTGTTAGGGACAGCCTGAAAAACTTTTGTGCTCGTCAGTGCAGTCTGCCAACCGTGCTTCTTGGACTCTCCTGTTTTAACCACGTTCTATATCAAAACGTTACGTCGGAAGGTGATTGTTTGGCAGTGATTCGATGGAGTCAAGGAAATAAATCAAGGAGATAAAATATACGAGGTACTTCAGTAATGTACACTTACCTGAATACTTCGATAAAGTAGCGACCGCGTGAGGAGCAGCGCTAAAAGGACGGAGGAAAGGAGACCAAATACCTTCCACTCTTCGAACATTCTGAAATCCTGCGCCAATGCACTCGATCGCAATTGACTGTCTTGTAGCAAGTTCTCAGTTTATTCCGAAATTTTAGACGTGCGAGAGCTCCCAACTTCTCCAAATGACCATCGGCTGCGATACTTTTTCAGCAAAATTGCCTGTAAAAGGGAAATCTTATCTTCTTAAACCAATCACGTCACCCGAGTTTCCCGGAAAGTTTTCACCGGAACTTTTTGAAAACTCGTGACATGTTAATCACCATGTTTGTCTAAAAACTTTTTATCGTAAATTTTCTTCGGTTTCGACAGTCGAATTTATAATCATTTCCCGAAAATAAACTAATGATTGACAATTACACAAAGACGTACGGGAAGGGGGCGGGGTTAAAATGTGAAGGTATCTAGGTGTGAACGCAGGAAGATACTGAGTGGAACGTTCCATCGAACCGAAGGCAGTTCTTCACGAGCAGACGGGACGACATATTATTAACATCGGTAGCCAATTATGAGCAATTCTGAGGCTGTTCTGAACGCTCAAAAATTTCATCAGCTATGATCAAAATAAAGGGCCAAAAGCTTTCCATTTTTCGAACATTCTGAAATCCTGCGCCAATGCATTCGATCGCGATTGCCGGACTGTCTTATACCTAGTACTCAGTTTACTTAAGACCTGCGAGAGCTCCCAGCTTCTCCAAGTCACCATCGGTTGTAATGCCTTTTCCGGCCGCAAAATTGTTTGCAAAAGGGAAATCTGATCTTCTTAAAACAGCCACGTCAGCCGAGTTTCCCGGAAATTTTTCACCGGAACTCTTTTTAAAACTCGTGACATGTTAATCCCCGGGTTTGTGTAAAATTTTTTGTTGCAAATTGTCTACAGTTTCGACAGTCCATCCTTATAATCATTTCCGATAATTAACTGTTTACTGTTCTGAACGGTTAAAAATATCAAATAAGACCAAGTGCTTTCCATTCTTCGAATATTCTGGATTCCTGCGCCAATGCACCCGATCGCGATTGCCGGACTGTCTTGTAACTAGTGCTCAGTTTATTCCGAGATTTAGGACCTGCGAGAGCTCCTAACTTCTCCAAATGACCACTGGTTGCGATGCCTTTTTAGCAACATTGTCTGCAAAGGGGAAATCCGATCTTCTTAAAACAGCCTCGTCAGCCGAGTTACCCGGAAATTTAATCACCAGAACTTTTTTGAAAACTCGTGACATGTGAATGACCAGGTTTGTTTGATGTTTTTTCTTTTTGCCAATTGTCGACAGTCGATCCTTATAATCATTTCCGAAAATAAACTGATTACTGAGAAACACACAAAGACGAGGGGGTTTAAATGTGAAGGTATCTTACAAGTGTGAACGCAGGTAGATGCTGAGTGGAACGTTCCATCTAACCGAAGGAAGTTATTCACGAGCAGAAGTTAGTTGGTTGGAGAGTCAATTATGAGCACTTCTCAGGCTGTTCTTAACGGTGAAAAATATCAGCTTCAAAAGAGAACCGTGATTCTTGGTATTAGCCCTGGTAATCCGCACTATTACAAGGTGGAAACCCTCGAACGATTGTTCGACTTGGCCAAAAAGACCTCAGAAAGGGTGAGTTTATTTGAACAGATTCATCTGAGAGAATAACGAGAAATGCCTCTAAAAAAATCATCTTTGTTTTGCAGGTCTTTCTCTTTATCCCGGACAAAATATCCGAGCATAATTATCGTGCTGTAGGTTCCAAAAACCCCGAGAAGTCCGCGCGCATTAAAGGAAATCGCTTGCGAAACAAATGCAGCGAAGCCATTCAAACAAGCGGCCTCTGCGATGTGTCCCACAGCTTCATAAAATGGACAGAGGAGGTGGAAATCTGCTATGAATATAGCAAAGCCTTGGAGAATATCAAGAACCTGTACGAGGTGAATGGTGACTTCCATAATGACGTTAGAGAATCTACCGTGGCGGCGTTAAGATGTCTCAAAAGCGGCCGCGAGAAGGGACGTTCCGACAAGGAAAACGAATCTGCTCAGACAGAAAATAAAGTCGATCTGGATGAAGGAGTGCAGTATCTTCTAAAAGAGCTAGCTTTCTTCTTAGCAGTGCCGAACATTTATGCAGATTGCGAGAGTTTTGTGTTTGCGTATCATCGTCCCTGGCCAGTTTTAGAAAGGTTCTTTGGTGGTTTTTAGGATGGTGTTGAAAAGTCATCTTTAGGTTTTGTCGTTTTTGAATAAATTTTTTTCGAAGCGATCGTTTAAGTCTGGAACAGCATTAAACAATGTTTAAGACAACAAAAGAGACAAAAATACTAGAAAAAAATAAACGTTATTTAACCACACTCAATCAGCAGTTACAATGAATATAGATATTTTGAAAATTCGACACACGGTATGTTTATACATGTACACACAACATTGCAAAAGCTGTCGCAAGATTTTTTCTGACAAATAATAAATTATCTGTATCAAATGCAAGGTGTGTTGTCTCACTGACTCCATATACCGATTGCTCCACAGTAACTGACACTTCAAATTTTCTAAAACATTTTCATCTCCTTGAGACATATTTCGATTGCAAACCTTTGCATACGCGGTCACATACTGCCATTTTAAATGCATCAGCAATGACATGAAATGGAATTATGTCCTTCGCGAATTGATAATGTAGCGAGTTTCATAAAATAGTCATGACAAAACGAATAATCAAATTAAATAACATTTGAATAACCGTTCGCTTAAGGTTTCCACCTGCCCTTCAACTCCTATTTTTAAAACCTTTTGAGCCTTGACATAACTCATTCTTAATTGTCTTACTTAGGTCGAATGGAAATAAACTGAAATTTTCGGCTTTTGGCACAGAAAATGCAAGTAAATTGATAAGATCTCAATGGTCTGAAACAGAAATATCTTAATCGTTCTAATGAGGTTCAAAAGAGAAATTTTCTCTTTCAATATTTCTAAAATGGATGGAAAATAAAAATATCGAAATCGTGGAACCGTTTCGCCTTATGCATAGCTCCGCAAAAACCGACCTTGGTGTATAATTTCCCTTGGGAATATTTAGGAGTACGTCACAGCATCTTAAGTCATACACCCTATGCATAACGAGAAGAGACTGGGAGCGATAAACGTGAAAACGAGGTTAGTTGGGCCTTGTTAGCTCGTGTTAAAGTGCTACTGAAACGTAATTTTCATATCCGAGATTTTTGCAATATAATAAAGTTTGAACGTTATTTTCAAACGCTGTGTACTTTTTTGGGGCCAACGCATAGCGGAAAGTACAGTTTTAACTATTCGAAGTTGACCGGCTGAGATCAAAATCGGCGGCCATTTTGGCGCGGCCAAAACAGCCCTGTGACGTCACTGGTTGTGTACTTCTCTGAAAGAAGGGTAAAAGCATGGAGTGTGACTTGCATGTTGGGAAGCCAAAGAAGAGGATTTCGGGCAAGTACTGTGTTGCTGGTGGGCCAGGAAATGTAAGTTGCACAAACAACTCCAAAACAGAGGGCGTATCGATGCACATGTTTCCTCGGGAAGACGCAGTTCGTGACAAATGGGTTCGTTTTGTGCGAAGACATCGAGCAGACTGGCAGCCATCGAAGACATCAGTGCTTTGTTCGGTACATTTCGATGCATCAGATTTTGAGCAACGGCTCGATTTAAATATCGGTGATGCTGAATTGTTTAAAACAAAAAGATGGCTGAAAAAGAATGCTGTGCCGACTAAAGATCTTGTGAAGCTGCAAGAGAATGTTGTAACCCCACGTGAGCGAAGAAAGGTATGTGTGTGTGTGTGTGTGTGAGTGTGTGTGGTGCGTGTGAGAGGTTTGAAATACATGAAAGTTGTCTTTTACTACATCAATTTCGACTTATATATAACCTCTACTCATAGATTATTCGAAATGCTGCTAAGCAGACGACGATTCATCCAGAAGAACCAGATGGACTGGAGCAAAATTATGAGATTTGCTCTGCTCCCCTTTCATTGCCATGCGACCAAGTTGAAGCTGAGGCCCATCTGACAATTTCTTCACCTGATCCCGATCCGGTGCCTATTGATTCTCTTTCAAACCCATCTGAGCTAGAAGTATCTGCAGTTACCTGTGAAAAATGCCAAAACTATGCTGAGCGCTTTGAACAGCTTCAAGATTCCTGTCGGAAAGTCAAGCAAAGAAGGGTTGCATTACAGATGGAAGTAAATCAGCTGAAGAAGATCAACAAAGGTCTCTGCAAGGTAAAAATTATTTACAGCAGGCTATCTGAGTTAGTTTTATTGCATTTTTATCCAGGTGGCCTAAGTATACATTTTTCTTTTTAAAGCAACTAAAACAACTACAAAACGATTCATTGTCTTCCAACTGGAGTGAGGAAGAAGCAGGTGAATTATTTCTTACTGCGAACACAGAGAATGATCCAGACGAAAGCCTGGCCGATGTTCACTCATTGAGCGAGGATGCTCCACTTGAGGAAAACCTTGGTGACGCTGATCGTGAATGGAAATTGTCAGAGGAGGAAGCAGAAATGGACGATGATGGAGATGACGAAGGAAAGGATTCACCATGCACAAGAAATACTATAAAGTAAGAAATTTTATTTTTTTACCATTAAGTCACATAATTTTTTGTATATGAGAATGTTGTGGCTAGTTCGTTGCAATTTTATTGTAAAGTATTGATAATAATAATAACAATGTTTGATAATAATTCAGTTTCAATAACTTATCAAAAACTACCGAAGAATAAACTTACCAAGTGTTATGGCCAAAATTGCTACAAACATGCCAGTGAAGTATTATGTACCATAGAATTAATAATAATAATATTGATACTGATAACAGAAATAAACTACACAATAAAAACAAAAATATCTATTTTAAAAGTTATAAAATGTTATAAAAGTTCTAATGGTTTCCTTTCTTTTTTTAACAGAATGACACCTGGTACTCCATGTGAAGATGAACCAAAGTTCATTGTTTTTTACAGTGCATTGTTGGCAGTTTTCTCTCTCTTCTGCTTCAACTGCAAAGCCAGCAACCCGTCAGTGTCGATGGAAAGTTGTGGAACCATGGTCACTGTTAACCAAAACTGTCAATCATGCAAAAAAAATTTCAAGTGGGGAAGCCAGCCTTTAATTCTTGGAAGATATCCAGCAGGAAATCTTATGCTAAGCTTTGCTATCTTAATGGCCGGTGCCTCTGTTGGAAAAATTCTTCTTGTTTTTAAACACATGGGCCTGAGTGTGTACGAATCACGTACCTTCTTCTATCATCAAAGCAAATTGCTCTTTCCAGTAGTTTTAAAGTACTGGGAAAACTACCAGGCAGTGTTGATTGCCAAAATTAAGGAGCTCAAAGATGCAGTATGGTCAGGCGATGGTCGGTTTGACTCGATGGGACACTCGGCCAAATATGGGGTTTATACACTCCTTTGCTCACCCATTATGAAGATTGTACACTTTGAATTGTTACAGGTGAGAACTGATTACTAAGTAGTGCTGAGATTTTCCTTGTAAATACATTATTTAACTTTCTAAGGTAACATGAAATGCTGTATGTACCTGAGACTGTATTTATTCCTTTGAGATAAGCTGTCAAACACTTCTATTATAAAACATATTTTTGTCCTGCATGTGCACAACTTATGTCTCTTTGATTTCAGGCAAACCAAGTAGGCAGCAGCACTGCTATGGAATTGGAAGGCTGTAAACTTTGTTTTCAGTATTTGATGAAGGTTGGCCTTGCCATAAAAGTTTTTGTGTCTGATCGCCATAGAGGCATCGCAAAGTGGATTAGAGAAAAGCAACCTACTGTAAAGCACTACTTTGATCAGTGGCATGTAGCCAAAGGGCTGGTTAAGAAACTTCTGGCTGCAAGCAAACTAAAAGGGTGTGAGGTGATTTCTGAGTGGATAAAGGGAGTAAAAAATCACATCTTTTGGTGCTCAACCTCAACAAAAGCTGACTTTCCCGACATGATTCTGGCCAAGTGGAAATCATTTATGCGCCACATATCAAATAAACATACAGGTCATCCTGATAGTAACTTTGAAAAGTGTGCACACGATGAAAGCATAACTCCTAGGAAATGGATCACAGTTGGTATGTCAACTTCATGTTTAGAAAAAATGTTGTATCTTTAGGTCTGGTTGCTATTTATACTACCCATACAGATATTGGCTGTACTTTTCTGCTCCCATAACATGACAGTGTAGAATGCTGTAAAATAATGTAACCCAAGATGTACCTTTGCCTGCACTTCAATTGTTAAAACACTCAGTATATAAATAGTAATCTTTTTACTGGTTTGTGCCTTTATAATAATAATTCTCTCAAACAGACCTCGTACCCATATTACCAGTAATTGCCATCAACCTGTCATGAATTTGGTATGGATTTTCTTAGCCTGTAAACAGTTGAATTTCCAGCTTTTGTTTCATGGTAGTGACATGAAACAAAAGCTGGAATTGCAAATGTTTTCACAGGCCAGGAAGTCCTCTGCAAATGTCCCTTAGATCTACATCATTACTGTTAAAATGCTAAACAGCATTTATTGTTACATTATTTTCTAGGGACTAAGCCATATGAAAAATTGCAAGAAATTTTAATGAAGACTAGTGTACTGAATGATGTCAAAAGGCTGTCTCCTGTGGCAGAGACCAGCTGTTTGGAGGGTTTTCACTCCACCCTTAATCAGTGGCATCCCAAGATGATGTGCTTTTCATGGCTTGGAACATTCTGCAGGTAAGATTTATACATCCTTCGACATCACTTATCATGAATCTTTTGGTTGAGAGATGTGTAACCCCCCCTCCCTGTGTCTCTAATATGAAACAGACGTGGATGCTCATCTCCCAAGAGGATAACAATTTGGGTTTGGCTCTAGCTTTTTGTTACCCTGAAAGAAACCACTAGCACTAGAAATATAATTAAATTGTCCCAATTTCCTAACGTGTGGCCCCTAAAATAAGACCTTCATGGTCTAAATTTTTCCTCCAGACCACTTAAACACCCCTAAGTGAGACAACCTGCATCCCAATCTATTTCATAAGGGAGTCCCTCCTCTATGGCTGTAAAACCCTGAGCAAAAAACCTTGTTGTGCAGAACTGTGTGATAATTAACAAATAAATAAAATGTATCAATGTTTATTTTTTATTTCCATTTTTACAGACATGTCTTAGCCAGTGTGCAGTTCAATGAAAACCTAAGAAGAGACACAAAGAAGACAAAGGAGGGGAGAGCTTATGTGAATGTAATATATCCTAAATTCAAAATGGGTGACGAAGTTGTGCGGGAGGTTGCAGAGCCACCTTCATATGGTATGTACCACATAGCATCTCCATTATGTTCAGACATGGCCTAGGCTAGTAAACAGAAAAAAAACATTCCTAGATAAGATAGTACAGTATTAGAATTCTGTATCAACTTTAGATTTATATTTTAGTGTTGATGTACTTTTTCTTTTGTTTCAAAATTATAGGTTATGTCCAAGACATAAAGCAGCTGTTGTTTAGCATGACAAAACAGGAGAGGGATGACATTAGGGCAAAATACAAGGCAAAGATTCCTAATCCCTTGAACCACCAGTTCCCTGAACGCAATTCCAAGGATACAGCCATAAGGCGTCATGAGGCACGCAAGCAGCTCCAGACAGAGTTATTCCCTTCAGGTAAAGTGATCACCAAAAATTTGAAAATCCTTGTGTCTTAAAGTCTCAGGTATATCATATTCTGGGGTTGACATAAACCCAAACTTTAATCTGGACATACAATGGAAGGTAGATCTTTGGGATCTCAAATTGATAAGTTTACAGAATTGAGGTGCAGATAATTAAAGTACAATATAACTTAGTCTTCATGAAGACTAAAATAATACTTTCTAATTACAGAAGCAGAGCAGTTAAAGTTGCAGCAGCAGGGTGAAAAGAGGTCTACTTCTTCTCTATCAGGAACCTCTTCTAAAAGAAGAAGGACAACAAGAACACAATGATAAAAACCAGTGGAAGACCGGCAAAGACATCACTTTTCAATGAGCAGTTAATAATATTGCCACTGTTGATTATTTCGGAGAAATAATTTAATTCTTCTTAAATTGGTTTTATTTTACTCAAATGAATTTTTGGGAGGACTTTTATTTAAACATGGTTCTGCTCAAACAACCTTTATAGAAGCTTTTGCCCCCTACATTGTGTTGAAAATAGATACATGTATCATTCAATGGGTTATTTCAGGCTGCCATATCAGTCGGCACGCTCCTGTCCAGACACATAGCCTGTTGCCTCTGGTGTTTGAAAACTTGATCTAATTTTGTGGTATACACATGATGGCAAGGGCCTTGTGTTTTCCCATCCTAATGGGCCGAATAGCCACCTTGCTAACCACCGATATGCCACAGCTCTTAGGAACCTAAAAGTAAGAAATAAAGGTTAGAAGAAGAGCTCTACAAAAAAATTATCCCATTCCTTAACTATGACCAATCAGGGGTAAATTACTCCATAATAAAGTCCACAATTTCCCTGCATTTTATGTTGCTGTCACCATCTAACTAATCGCCTCCCCAATACAAAAGTGCAGTGCTCTGCGTCTGAAAACGAAGATTTTATTTGTGTGATAACAGGTTTAATTTTATCGACTACTCACTTGTTTTGTGTGGCATTATTTCTTTTCCGGTAATGTCTGCCATCCTTGTTTCGAAGAAATGGTCCGACTTGCTCAAGGACGGTGCAGTTGGTCATGGCAGAAAAGTCAGAATGACTGACTATACATTGTGCATCCAGACCGATAAACGTGAACTGCCTCCTTGCCTCGCATATCTCTAGACAACATCTATATTCACGCGCTCCGACCAAATGTGTTGTGTTGCAATTTCCACACGAACACCTGTTAAATGTGAGGCATAGAAATGAGCCATGATTTATCAAAGGGGTACAAAAAACATTTATACGCCCTTACCAATCATTTAGAGCGAGTTGTCCCTCCAAACGCTGCTCTAAAACAGAAGGCAAAATGCCATCCTCGTCTTCTTCATCGGCGGCCATATCGGCATCTTGGCTGTCTGCGAGAGGTTCGCCTTGATAGGGAGCAAAATTCCCGTTCAACCCAAAATAGACGCCACCATCTTCCTCTTCGCTACTGGAGACAACTTCGCTTCGTTCAGAAGAAGATTCACTGGACAAAACTTCGATGTCTGCCATCTCCTTCGCCCACGAATACAAACAAACAGTAAGCGAAATAAACCACGCTATCCGAGTGAACACAACCAGTGACGTCATCAATCCATTTCGCTCGGTACCAGAGCCCGGACATGGTTTTGTGTAAAATTTTCGATTTGAACGGTTGAAAAAGTTATCTTTCGCTTCTTTTTGGCCAAAGCAAATTATCTCATGATGATCAGCATATTCAAAACTACAGGTTAGAGCAAAAATTTCAGATACGAAAATTTCGTTTCAGTAGCACTTTAAGGGTATGGCCGCTCATGACTCTGTAAGTAGCCGACTTTCTCAGATTCTTACGGAGGAAGATATCTCAGGAGCATCGCTTCAAGGAAGAAATCCGACTGCTCTAAAATCAGATGAACTTCGTTTTTGGTTAAAATGTCGTGGCGATCCAGCAAAGGGGTTAAAAACAAAGGCACAATTGGCGAAAAGGCAAGTACAGTATTTGTCTGTCGTGCGTGATACTTCTTAGAATTAAACAAATTTTAATATCGTACAAGAAGATCAAAGGATTTTAGGAATTACTTTTCTAAATGAAATGTTGATGAAATGATTAATAGTTTTTCAACTTTTCATTTTAAAGAGTTCTTGAATATGTTGCGTCTGGTCGTGATAAAGATGTTGTGGATCCCGATAAAAATCTGTTATACACGCGTCGGAAGGAGAGACAAGAACAACTCGCTCAAAGTGATGCGATGCCTGAGGAAAGAACTGTTAAATTTCCATCAGCTGGATGGTCTACAAATTTGCAACGCATGCCATTATTCACAAGGGCAGAGATGGCTTTACATATTTCTAAATCTGGAAAAAACTTGGACAAAAATAAACAGAACCATGCGGTTCCAACAAGCATGAAAAAAGCAAAAACATTTCTTGTTGATGAATATCTGAAGGACTTAACTTGCGCAAGTGACGACCATTATTTCTTTTTTAAATGCTTGTGTTACCATAGTTTCAAAAAAATTGAGCCACCCCATAAATTACAAGTTTCACTTTGTTTAGTAACTGGAGCTGTTAAATATGCCTCATGTACATGTGTAGCAGGAACTGTTGGTTTTTGCAATCATGTGCTGGCTGTTATGATGAAACTCTGTAAGTTCAGCTTGTATTGTTGTCAAGATATCAAGGACTTGGAAAATGTCTCTGATATGACACAAGCTAAGGCATGCACTTCAAGTTTACAACTATGGCACAGGCCTGTAAGAGGGGATAAAATCAAGCCCCAACCTGTCATGGAACTTGAGGTAAAAAAGGTGAATTTAGACGCAGAATATAACCCTGATAGTGGAGTAAGGTGCTTGTTGTATGAAGCTAAGAAAAATTTGGGTACACAGGCATCTGATGAGGCTTTGTTAAAAGACAAACTTCAAAAGATCAACCCTAAGTTTGCCCTGTCTCAAATTATGCCTACTGGTTGTACCAACTTACAGGAAACAAAATTTGGAAAATGTCCAAGTGGCTCCTATGCAAGTTACCAGTTACAGTTCACAGAGTGTAATTTTCAAGTTTTCTGTAATACTGACTCAATGCCAAGAGTGGACTGTCATAATGAACAAAATGCTATTTCTGTATATCCTCCATTTCCTTTGCAACAATCTGACCCATATGAAAAGCCAGATGATTTAAGAAGCAGCCAGGAAGCACTCCTGGGACATTTGATTGTTGATGAGGTAAAGCTTAATACCATCGACAAGAAAACAATTGAACAAGTAGCATCAGAAGAATGGCAGGCAGAAAGAAAATTTCGGTATACAGCATCTAATTTCCACACAATTGTAAAAAGGCAAAGGAATCATGACACTCTAGTAAACAATTTGCTTCATCCCCAACCATTTACTACCAAACAAACTGCACATGGGAAAACCTACGAGCCTGTAGCCTTAAAGGAGTATAAAAAATATATGTTTTCAACAAGGAAACCAGTTTCAGTGTTCAAAAGTGGTCTTGTTGTCAGTATCGCCCCTCCCTTTTTAGCAGCATCACCAGATGGCAAGGTCATTGACCGAGGCTGTAGCAAGCCTTTGGGGTTGGTAGAGGTTAAATGTCCTTACACAAAATTTCATGTTAGTCCCTTACAAGCATGTGCAGATGAAAGTTTCTTCGCAGAAAATGTAAATGGAAAGCCAAGGCTGAAAAGGGGGCATCAGTACTACTTCCAGATACAGAGTCAACTAGGTATTACAGGAGCAAGTTGGTGTGACTTTGTTATCTATACTAACAAAGGCATAAGTATAGAGAGGATCATAATTGATCCTCAATTCTGGGAAGTATTGAATGAAGACCTAAAGAAAAGCTATTTTGAACATTTTATAGCACCAGCCTCTGTAGAGTTCAGTAACCATTAGAAGGGTTAACTACCACAATCTAATCTTGTCATGAGTAAAGAGAACTGTGTCTCATACCAAACTGGATATGTTTAAACCAACATGGTCTGCATAATAAGATAGCTTTGAGGATAAAGCTTTTGTAAGTTTAGTACCTCTTTATTATTTGATTTTAAGATCTTTGGAACTACATGTAAAACTTACATCTTAAAGTGCTTGGGACTGAAAGCAAGCGAATCACATCCTTAGTTTTAGTTGGTTTAGAAAATAGTTAACCTGAGAGATATCATCAAGTTTACATTTATTAAATTGACTGAAGTTCTGTAGTGTACCTCAGAGCTCTGTCAAACTCAGTGTTAAGCGGAAATGAGAGGGTCCTGAATGTTACATAAAAAGGCACAGACACTCCACATTTGGTTTAACCAAGTCCTCGGGCTTAAAATGACGAGAACAGATCTTCGTGTGTTCGCTGACTGTAAACTCTTTTCCTTCGTCTCGACGAATGGCATGGAGCCAACGCTTTTTGAGGATAGTGTCGTCCGGAAATTTAAAGTAAGAAATTTTCTCTCCACTTTCGGTTCTGTACTTCTTTTTGGTACAGTTTGGCACGCAACAGTTTTGCGTCATTTTCAAAAACTGGCGCTCTTCACATCAGGCCGCCATTTTTATTTACTTGGCCCAACTAGCCTCGTTTTCAAGTTAAACGCTCCCAGTCTCTTTTCGTTCTGCATAGGGTGTATAGTTTTGCGTCATTGGAAGTTACCTCAGGGTACAATAAAACAGAATATCGGAGTAAAAATACTTTAGAGATGGTCACTCCAAGGTCGAAAAGGAGCAAGCATGGACCCATAAAAAGCGAGATGACGGCGAAAGATTGAAAATGATGAAACGAAAACATTCACCTTGGTTTTTTTTTTTTTTTTTTTTTTTTTTTTTTTTTTTTTTATCAAGAAGCACGAATAATCCTTTCAGATCTGTAACGATAGTGGAACGGAAGTCTCTGTCATAACTATTGTTTCATACTTCTCGGAAAACTCCCACGTAGCTAATAGCAGTTATTTTGTCCATTTCCACGAAATTTCCTCGAACTTTGACCACATTTGACACCTTAAAAGTGATACATATCAAATAAATTAGTTGCGAGAACAACTCCAGCAAAGTGAAAAGTATTTTATTCTCGCACATGCCCGGCCTCCTCTCTGCACACAGCCAAGACGCGAATCTCGATCTTCTGTTTGAACTTTAAGACTGGGTAGCTGTGGCCGCAACACGGCAGGGATGGAAATTCCTTGGAAGCTCTACCTTTCTTGTTGGTTCCTTGGCGCTGCAGTTCAAAGCGCAGTGTTCTTTACCTTCAATGCAGCGGATTATTTCAATTACTTTTTCCCAGATGAGTACAAACCTGAAGTTTATTTAGGAGTCACGGTTGGTGTCGGTGCAAGCTTTGGCGCGGTTTTGACGGTATTTTTTCAACCCAAGAGAAGCCATCTCACTGTACTTGTTGTCACGCTAACAGCTTCTGCCATTCTCTTGTTAGTAGAGGTAGTTATTACTCCTTTGAATGCAAACGCTCTATCCAATCCAGCTCGATTTGGTTCAGTGATTGCTGTCGTCTTTGTGGCAACCGTTGTTCAAAACATCGGTGGCGGAGCTCTTTACGGTTTCGTTGGAAAGCATTTCCCTACTTTTGGAATTCACGCGGCCCAGTCTGGCGGCGTTTGCGCTTTCGCAGCGACGTTTATCATCAGATGCATCTCCAAAGGCTCGTTTGAACATCTACAAGACAGGAATAAAGGTTTTCGTCTCAGTGGATACTTATTTGTCGCGTTGGTGGATCTGATAATTCTTATAGCGTGCTGTCTCATCGCCATCTTAAGCGCGCGCGTCAACTCCACTACGCGCGCGCTAGGGGGACGTCTAAACACCTCTCATGATTACAACGAGCATCCGCCTTTGCTCCGCAGCGATGATTACAGCGACGTCTCCCGGAAAAGAGTCATCAGAAATAACTGGGCTACACTTGCAACAGTTTGCCTGACTCTTGTGATATCTAACTCTCTATTCCCGGGCATCACCTCTCAGTTCCACGGAAACTACAACTGCTCGTCTTCTACTCACAACCTCACCGTGTCATCTGATGATGATCCAACCGCCCCCGTTTCACCGAGCAGCGGATTTAAGTCTAGCGATCAGACGGGTTGGTTTATCGTCATTCTCTTCGGCTGCTACTCAGTTGCAGACGCCATCGGAAAAAATCTTCCAATTTTGGGAATCTTCTACAACAAGAAATCGATCCTCGGCAATTGCTTGGTTCAGCTTGTTATTGCTATACCGATCCTGTTAATTTACTTCGAGCCATGTGATCGCAAACTGCAAGCTAATTGGGTGGCGTATCTCACAGTTGGTCTGCTCGGATTGGTTAATGGCTACGGACTGTGCGCTGCCATGATGCTCTTAGCCCCAGGCCAACCAGAAAAGAAACAAGAAGAGGGCCTGGCAACCAGCATCGGCTATATGTTTTTACAAGTTGGAATTCTTTTCGGCATGGGGGTTTCTGTGTTTCTCGTGGACTTCGTGTTCGAAATAACCAAGCACTGAAAGCGAAAAACCTAACAGGCGGGTAAAACGCGGGCGACTCTCGCTTTTGCGCGCGCATGATGTCTCACTCGTGCGTGTAATATAATTTAAAAAAAATAACATGGAAATTAGTTTTAAAAAATAACACAGAAATAGTACTTAACATGTTCTCTTTCTACCTTAGCCAACGATCTCTTCCATTATTGATCATTGTCTTAATCAAATAAAATCAAGTACTAAAACTGAAACAGAAACTGAATAAGCTTAATAGCACCAAAACCAATACTTGATATAACAGGCACTGTGATAATACAGATCGTCTGATTTGCTCTCTAAACTATTGTCAGTTGCAAAGTTGCCAAATTATTTGCGAAGTATTTTCTTGTTTAAGTGGATTGCGCATGCGTATGACTGTGCCCTCCACCCGCAGCACCCACACCACTCCCATTTCCCTACACAAATTTAGCGAAAATGTAAAATCTTGGTCAGCCTTAATATTGATGGCCGCGCAGAGAAAAATCCAAGTAGCAAGTAAAACCTGGGTTTAAATCAAATCCAAAGAATCCCTATACTCGTTCATCTTGACTTTTCCAACAAACTGATGCTGTTCGCGCCACCATAAACGTTTTATTCATGTTAGAGAACATTCTAATCTTCTCTAACGCTAAAACCACTTGTCTCTGGGGGTTAGACGCATCCTTAACGACCTAATATAGCTTTGAATAACTCGGGTAACGACATTTCATGATGTAACCTATTCAGGCCCATTTAAACGGTGTCAACATTTGCTTCAACACGCATTCAACACTTTGTTGAATCAAATGTTCAGTGCGTTTGAACAGGCCGTCCAACATAGTTGAAAACGTGAAAAATGTTGAAATTTGTTGAAAGCGTGTTGAACCAAGTTCAAATCGGTTCAACCTTTCAATCAACATCGATTCAACTTTACCTTTGTAAACCGTTTGAAAGCCCTCCAAGCGACTTTGTTTTTGCGTCCAACATTTGACCAACATCCGTTCAACTCTTGTTGAACGAATGTTGGTCAAATGTTGATTTCGTTTAAACGGGCCTATCAGCATACGTGTATAGAACTTTGAATACGAAAACAATTCTGTACGAATATATTGCTTTCAATGTAAGAACGAACGCTTGGGTACGAAAATACCATTGTAAATATTCCTTAATAAATATGAAGCAAATTAACACATAATCATTTCCTGAAAAAGGCGCCTGCAGACTCAGCGGTAGAGGTAAGTCACGTGACGGCCATCGGGAATTGTAACGACGTGTATTCCTCACTTCATTAACCAATCAGAGAAGATAATTTGAAAGCGACATCGGATGATCTTGGATGGTTTGCAATATCCGGCCGACTATCGCACGCGAAGAGATTCTGTTAGGTGTAAACTTCTACCTCCAAAATAAAGCTCTACTGTATAAACAGTTTCGACAAACCATAAAAGTTTTCAAACTTTCATAACCTACATTAAAGTCTTAATTAATATTTGCGCAGAGTATACCATTCGACAGTTTTCGGCCCCGCCCGCATTTCCATCAAAATAAAGCTTTTACATAACCCGCCCTTGACTTATTGTTAAACTACGAGGCTGATAACAACGAACACAGCCTCTTATACCCAAGATACTTTGCGGTAACTAATGTTGCTTGAGTTTTTCTTGGGATTCCACATTATTGTCTTTTTGTTTTTCTTTCAGCGGGAGTTTTTCTTCCTTTGTCTCCATCGACTCCTGTTTATTCTCCGCCGTTTCTTTGTCCACTTTTTGCTGTATCGTTTCTATTTTTTCTTGGTTTTCTTCCCTGGAGTGTTTCTTCTCCTGTTTCTTGAGTTCCTCCTCCATTGTCTTGCCCATGTGGGTGTAGTAGTTTAGAGCCTTTCGAACTGGCGCAATGAGTGGCTCCTGGAAAAGACCAAACGCATTTTCTAGATAAGAATAATGAAGTGAAACCGGTTACTAATCGCTGTGAGGGTAGAGCCCATAAATAAACCTGTTACCTCTAAAACTGGGAAGAGTTGTCCAAGAGCCTCAAACAATGGAATCAGCACAAATCGAATGAAGCCTATCTGAGCTGACGGTTTGGTGACCTGCAACAGTCCATGCAAAGCCGGTAACGTTAATCTACCAATTCCCTAAAGGCAACTGAAAATTAAACCGCTGTTCTTAGTGAATGGATATTGCAAGCTGGTTCCCAATCTGGCGCAAGTTACTATAGAAGAACATAAACAGAACAAATTTATTACAAGGCATATCAACTACGACATGACAGATAACCTTGTCTCTGTCCATGAATGGTGCCACTGGCAGTCCCTCTAGCTTTTCAACATCACTCTAACGAGGAAAGAGAAAGGAAAAAGCGATTTTTCTTTAAAGATAGTTTAACCTTCTGCATCCTGATACCTTTTAAAATTCCTGCTCCTCCCACGCCAACTGGCAATATGTTTTCCCGCGCTTTCACCAGGCACTAAGTTACAAGCTTTTCCCGCGCTTTCACCAGACACAAAGTTACAAACTTTCCTGGGCTTTCCCCAGGCACCAAGTTACAAACTTTTCCCGCGCTTTCACCAGACACAAAGTTACAAAATAATTTGAATATATCAACAAAGTTGAAATGGTAAATGGGCCACCGTTACGATTATAAAAACTGACGTTTCGAGCGTTAGCCCTTCGGAACAAATAGAGGAATTGTGGGTTGTGTGTGCTTTTAAAGGCACAAAATTGAGCTACGTTATTGGTGGGAACATGGCAACGAGAAAAACACGAATAAATTAGTGGATTGAAAAGCGTTCGTTGATACCTGTGGGAATCAGACTGCCAGTCTAAATCCGACCGACCGGCTGTCTAAATCCCACAGGTATCAACGAACGCTTTTCATCCCACTAATTTATTCGTGTTTTTCTCGTTGCCATGTTCCCACCTACAACGTAGCTCCATTTTCTGCCTTTAAAAGCACACACAACCCACAATTCCTCTATTCGCTCCGACGAAGAGCTAACGCTCGAAACGTCAGCTTTTATAATCGTAACGTTGGCCCATTTATCATTTCAACTTTGTTGATCTATTCAAATTATTTCGTTACCCCCACCGACGCAGCCCCAAACAGTTTATTTAGAAACTATCAGCCTTCTTTCACAAAGTTACAAACTTTCCCGCACTTTCACCAGGCACAAAGTTAAAAACTTTTTGGGCAAAGTTACAAGTTTTTCCCACGCTTCCCTTTAATTCACTTCTGTTATACCATTACGCACGTCAGCTTTTAGCACTGGTTTCAGTTTTTCCGCTTTTTTCTTCTGATTTTTTGTCCCCAGAACGATTTCCATTAAAACAAGAACTACTGCGTTCGTTCCTTTTTTAAACTAGCAAACCAACCTGAATAAAAAACTCTTGTAATAGGCAGTCCAACCATGGCTCCGCGACCTCCATTGGTCGGGCCTCATTAGAAACATCTGATACCTTGATCATAATCTGCATCAACTGTAATAAGAATGGAAAATAAACTAGTCAAGACCAATTCTTTGTTTAAGCAAAATACAGATCACTGTGGTAAAAATTCTTAAGAAGGAAAAAAAAAATTAAAGAAATTAGAGAGCTTTTCGATTAAGTGTCGTCAAATGAAATTAAAAGTAATTACAACGGCCAATCAGAAGAAAGGAAAATACCTTGAAGAGCCAATGAGTGTTTAAAGTAAAAACAACCAAAGAGTCTAAAGCACAGGAAAACGCGGGTAAACAAGCCGTGATCGGTTTTAGTTTTGCATCTGCTTGGTTTAGAGAGTGGCGCGGAGTTTTCTGGACTAATTACAGAGCGAAGTAAAACAAAAAGAAAAAAGTCTCGGATTCTTTTGACACTCGATGGCAAATTTATCTATTGGAATCAATAAATTAATTTGCAGCAAAATAAAGAAAAAGAATGGCAACTCGAACATTCCTCTAAAATGCCACCTTTCCATTTTGGCATGTAAACAATTTAATTCGTTTACACACCCACGTCCACGTAACAAGAGTATGAATCGTATGTGCACGATCCTTCGCAGTAAATCACTATTTGAGCAATAGTGAAAATCAGACCTGAAAAAAATTTCAGGCCTGTACGGGATTCGAACCACTGACCTCTGCGATACTAGTGCAGCGCTCTACCAATTGAGCTAACAAGCCAACTGGGAGCAGGCCATCAAATTAATTCGACATAAACCCGTAGATGATAAATCAAACAACAACAAACATATGAAACACATGTATGAACTGCGGTTATGAAACGTATGTGCACGATCCTTCGCAGTAAATCACTATTTGAGCAATAGTGAAAATCAGACCTGAAAAAAATTTCAGGCCTGTACGGGATTCGAACCACTGACCTCTGCGATACTAGTGCAGCGCTCTACCAATTGAGCTAACAAGCCAACTGGGAGCAGGCCATCAAATTAATTCGACATAAACCCGTAGATGATAAATCAAACAACAACAAACATATGAAACACATGTATGAACTGCGGTTATGAAACGTATGTGCACGATCCTTCGCAGTAAATCACTATTTGAGCAATAGTGAAAATCAGACCTGAAAAAAATTTCAGGCCTGTACGGGATTCGAACCACTGACCTCTGCGATACTAGTGCAGCGCTCTACCAATTGAGCTAACAAGCCAACTGGGAGCAGGCCATCAAATTAATTCGACATAAACCCGTAGATGATAAATCAAACAACAACAAACATATGAAACACATGTATGAACTGCGGTTATGAAACGTATGTGCACGATCCTTCGCAGTAAATCACTATTTGAGCAATAGTGAAAATCAGACCTGAAAAAAATTTCAGGCCTGTATGGGATTCGAACCACTGACCTCTGCGATACTAGTGCAGCGCTCTACCAATTGAGCTAACAAGCCAACTGGGAGCAGGCCATCAAATTAATTCGACATAAACCCGTAGATGATAAATCAAACAACAACAAACATATGAAACACATGTATGAACTGCGGTTATGAAACGTATGTGCACGATCCTTCGCAGTAAATCACTATTTGAGCAATAGTGAAAATCAGACCTGAAAAAAATTTCAGGCCTGTACGGGATTCGAACCACTGA